>NC_055665.1:2832631-2842631 GCF_017976325.1 Chelmon rostratus | reverse complement strand
GCGTAGATGTGAGGGGGCGTGATGGTCGGAAACTCGCTCCTTTCTTTTTCCTTTCTTTTTATGATATGAAAATAGAAGTAAAATCTAAAAAAACTGCACAACATTTCAGCAGAATAAACTGAAAAGACATTTAAATACAGGCTGAACTCCATCTGTGGATTTTGTTTTTATTTCTTATCTGGTTGGGGCTCAAACAATGAGCTTAAATGGCCAGCTCACTTAAACCACAGCATGAATGAATCTCACTTTCACAACATGGACAAAAGTATGTGGACACCCTTCTGTGCATGCTTTTCATGATTTTGGGCTTCAATTAAATGTCAGGAAGGGAAGAGAGCTGCAAACTGCGTGGCAACGATTTCAACATGCCCCCCTGCACCAGCACCAGGTCCACCAAGAAATGGTTTTCCCAGCTTGGCGTAGAGCAGTGTTTCACAACCTTTTTTGGCTTGAGTACCCCCTGGGCCTTCTTGTCACTTCACAAGTACCCCCTCACACATATGCGTCGATAATTCTCCAAAAATTATCAGATGAAAATCATTTTATTTAATCTCCTTAACTTGAAAATAAAATTCTCAGGCTCTCTCTCCTTCTTTTTAACCTCAACTTAATTCAACATAAGAATGAAGATAGAAATAGAAATAATTTACCAAAATAGCCTGAATATTAAATCAAAATCACTTCATTTTGTTATATCTAAATGTAACAGGTAATATTACCATTTCTTTTTTATTTAACATAACTCGTGTGGGCCTAAGCTATCATTAATCACAAAACTGCGTCCTCCATAAACTTTGAAAAAACTGTCAATAACCTGGAACATTCTTTCCCCGTTTGTCTTTCCTGGCAAAAAAAAATGTGCTCCTTTATGTGCGAAACATCTTTATAATGAACGAAGGCCAGGAGCTGCGCTTCTCCACTCACATCTGTCATTTCATCCAGCTGCAAAGCGAACTGACCAGCTTGTTTTATTTTGTTCATGACTTGTCCCACAACATCCAGAGACATATCGTCAGTCCGACGGGCCACGGTGTTGTTTGTAGTTCCGGTAGTTCTGAAGACGTAGACGTGAAACCGGACAAAATATAGTTATCATTGTGCTGCCTGGGTTTAGATTTGGCCTCTTTCTTGCGTTTCTCTACTGTCTCCTCCAAACTCCCTCCTGGATCCAGAGAAACTGGACGTTTTAACCACTTATCCATCTGAGGTAGCAGCCAGATTTTTTATAAGCGATATCCGTTGCTCTGTTCTTGGGAGCGACTAAACTGCCTCAAGCGGCGTGTATCCCAGCATACCTTATTCTAGTTTATTCTAGTTTTCTAAGCAAAATGTGGTGTTCTAGTCAGTTGAAGAGGTACTTATATTCAGACATTAGAGAAAAGGAGGGACTGAAGACTAAAAACTTGAGTGACTGTTCATACTGTTTCGTTTCGTTTTTTTTTTTTTGTTTTTTGTTATATTTTTTTTAGCCAATACAGATAGCTTCATTAATTTACTGGTAGGAAGTGTGCCCTGTGATTATCTGCCTTGTTATCCTGTGGGGTCCATTGTTTTGTTATTAGACTGTAACTCTGTCAATATCATAGCCACTGATCAGAACACATGTGCTGTTTTTAAGATTAACATAAACCTTTATATCCCTGTGTGTTAATTCCATATATCAGAATCAGGTTTTTACTCACACTAGTTTTCGACCGTTGGTGTTTAACACTAAATAGTAGATCTGTGAAAAATTTACACTTTAACTCGGATTAATCACGTTGTGTTTTTAATCTGATTAAAATCTTTAATCACACTAATCACAAGCCCCAACTTTATTTAAAACTCGATGATTTGTAGTTAGAGGGACGGGAGAATCTTCAGAAGACTTCAGAAGACTCCGGACCGCGCAAGGTATGCTGGGATACACGCCGCTTGAGGCAGTTTAGTCGCTCCCCTATGTTGTTGTATTTTGTGTCACAGGTCATTGTCTTCCCGGGGAAACGAGTTAGCGCAAACGTACCGTTTTATTAATGAGCTCGACATGGCATTGCTGAGAATAGGCTATTTATCATCTTTTGTTATTTATTTTGTTAAAAAAATTTTACTTAATTCCACAGCAGACATTCTGTTGTCCGCATATTAGGAGTTTTTGGGACTACAGCTTTTGTGACGCCTTTAAAAAAAAAAAAATCTCCCCATGCACAGTACCTTACTCTTGCAGTACCTTCAAAGCTCCGACCTCAACCCCATCCAACACCAGTGGCGTGCACGGGGGGGAGGGGGCGCCCCCCTCGTGGCCCAGTCTTTGAAGAACGCGCGCTAAAGTGCCCTCTTGGACTCCAAAACACGTGCTAAAGTGCCCCCTGGGAGCCAAAACACGCGCTAAAGTGCCCTCTTGGACTCCAAAACGCGCTCTAAAGTGCCCTCTTGGATGCCAAAACACGCGCTACAGTGCCACGTGGGAGCCAAAACATGCGCTAAAGGGCCCCCTGGGAGCCAAAACACGTGTTAAAGTGCCCTCTTGGGAGCCAAAACGCGTGCTAAAGTGCCCTCTTCAGTGGTGAGGATACGCTATATGTGCCCTTTTTTTCCTTTTCGCCGCCGCCCTTCAAAAAGTCTGTGCACGCCACTGTCCAACACCTTTGAAACGACCTGGAACACCGTCAGCGTTGGACCTCCCAGCAAATCCCCGCAGCAGCTTCAACACCTGGTGGACGGACTGAAGCCAGAGAAGTGGAGGCTGTCCGAGTGTCAGTGTGATATTTAAAGCTCTGCTTCTAAAATAGTACAAATATATGTAGAACAAAAATCTCTCCAGATTCTGATTGCTCAATATTTTAAAAATAATCCAGACGTGCATATTCAGTAGTTTAAAGTTTTAAAATAGCAATCACTTCCTCAGCGCTGCTGGCCTTCATTCAGTCAAGCAGCAGGTTGCTCCCAGTAAAACCATTAAAGTGCCTCCTGTTTGTTACCCACTTCACCAGATTTACTTTATTTCAGAGAGTGAGCTGTTTGTGCTTTGCCTGTGAAATATTCCCACGATTGAACGCCTTCCTTTGCCTTTGCTGTTGCAATGCTGAAGCTTTTTTAAGAGTCCAAATTTTCAGTCCAGTGCAAACCACTGAGTGATTATGATGTTGGTAACATGACTGAGTGAATGAAGGTGCGATTAGGTTCCCATCGCTTGATTCCCACTTCAGTCGTGAATCATTACACGAATGATTGTACAACACTCGCAGTACTTTCCCCATCATTCACTCTGATCAACTAAACTGCACACGTCGACGTTTTGGAGTTTTTCACTTGTGTGTTTCTATGGTGACTTGTTTTCAGACGAATCTTGGCTAACTGGTCAGCGGGTGACTAATAAATACAAACACACACACACACACAAGGCGATATATAAACATAGAAGTACTTCTGTCTTTTAGATCGGTCAGACTGACTAATATATAAGAATGGAAAGAGCCAAATGTACTGCTGACGTCCTTACTGTGCACTTATTCATGCAGTAGTCATCAAACACACACACACACACACACACACACACAAACACACATACATACATGCAAATATATGCACACCTTCAGCTGGACGCGCCCACACATCAAACCCTAAAATGGTAAAAATGAGAATTGCCTACATCACAGTACATGCACACACGTACCCACAGATCACATGATGTCAGTATACGTGGACGCACACACACACGCGCGCGCACACACACACACACACACACACAGGCTATGTTTACATGTGTAGGATGTGTTTGTGGTTCGTTATTGAGAAACAGCTGAAAGTTCTCTTACTCAACGTATGTTTCTGACTTTTTGGAGTGTGGGTGTGTGCATGTGTCCATCATCAGAAGCAGGGAACTGAAAGCCAAGCTGAAGACTTTATCCCAAATATAGACATGTAGCAGTCACACAAACAAACACACTCCTGAATGAATAACGCCTCAGCGGGAATTTTCACCTTCCAGGAAAAAAAGCAGAATGTGTTTTCCAACATGTTTCATAGAGTCATCACACAAGACGGTTCTGAGTCAAAGTGGAACCAAAATCAGGACAACCTTCCTGCTCGCTGTGGACTTGTTACTTTCAATGTATTTTTTTTTTGTCCTGTCTCATATAAATCTAAAAAGTTGCCGGTAAGTCAAACCAAGCATGCATCGCACTGCTCTGCCGTCACTGAAACACCTTCCCTGTCTGACGTCTTTGTGCTCATGCATGCACCTACAGACAAAAGCAGATTAGAAACCTGTTTACACAAAAACATGTCAGAGAAATTAGCTTTTACCAGGAAACATCTCACGGAGGAAATCAGGTTTCTCTGATCTCCTTCACCAGTTACAGCTTTCACGTTTACGTGAACTTTAGTAAATCAGGTTACTGCAGAAATCCGACTGTAACCTTCATGATTCAGTTAATCGAAACGCATCATGTTTTCATTTTATCTTATTGAAATGCATGGAAATGAGCGAATGTCCCCCGTTCTCTCTCACTTTCACACACACACACAAGCACAAAATCCTCTGTCATCATGTCAATCATTATGTCTGTTACCAGGACGATGCTCTCAATACTCTCTCTCTCTGTCTCTGTCTCTCTCTCTCTGTCTCTCTCTCTCTGTCTCTGTCTCTCTCTCTGTCTCTGTCTCTCTCTCTCTGTCTCTCTCTCTCTGTCTCTGTCTCTCTCTCTGTCTCTGTCTCTCTGTCTCTCTCTCTCTGTCTCTCTCTGTCTTTCTCTCTCTGGGTCACAGATAAAAGGCCTCAGTGTAACATGAGGAACTAAAGATTCACTCACACACACACAGACTGCAGCCCTTGTCAGTGAAATGTGTGTGTGTGTGTGTGTGTGTGTGTGTGTGTGTGTTGCATTATATTCATGCATGCAGAATGTGCACACATGTACGTATTTGGTGCATTTTAGTATTTGAATATCTCAGTGTGTGTTTGTTGGACATATACACATCCAGTGTGTCAGCTGTGTGTGTGTGTGTGTGTGTGCGTGTGTGTGTGTGATACTTCAAAGTATAGCATGCCTCAGTCTTCACTCAGCTCAATGTTGATTTCACATGAGATACAGGCCAGTGTCATTACAAAGATACTCTTTAACCTGTGTGTGTGCGTGTGTGTGTGTGTGTGTGTGTGTGTGTGTGTGTGTGTGTGTCTCAGAGAATACGGTGACCCTGAGGTGCAAATACAACATTTCATGAAACAAATAAACAAATCAGGAGCACAACAGAATTTTGGTTAAGAATACATAAAAAAGAAAACATTTGACAACGATGGCGGCGGCGTCCTGCAGTTGAGATTCAGTTTTTTTTTATTTGTTTTTTATTTTGTAGCCTGGACCAGGAGCTGCAGTCAGACAAAGACAAAGCTGCCACAGACATTGTTTCAATGACTTTTTGAGCTTTGTGAAAGAAGATTATGGAAGGAAATAAAAGTCTTGTGACACATACGTGGTTTTACAAAGAGTAAAGACAATATGTTTTCCTCTTCCTCTTCTCGCTCATATAGGAATCATCATCGCTTTCATGGAAATCAAGTAATGATGCACAGCATTACCATCACACACAGTGATCATGACACATCACTTACATGCTAAAGAAGTGTAGACTACTGCGTGCTTGTGCGTCTTTTCCCCAACATGCTTACTGGTTTTGACGCTGCATTCTCATGATCAGCTGCTGCATTAGCATCGCTAGCATGTAGCGCTCAGCCACATGAAACGGCCCTGCAGTGTAAACGGAGCTGGCAGGCGGAGTGAAACGGGAGCAGATGAGTAAATTAACGTGAACAGAAACAAGAGAAAACTCGAACATTAAATATTCACAGCTGACACCTTGAGCTGTGAAACTAAACGCCTTCGTACTCCTTCGCTAATCCTTGCTCTTCCCCCTCTCCCTCTCTAATCCCCGTCTCTCTTTCTTTAAGCCTGTCTCACTCTTTCTCTCCATCTGAAACTCTCCCTCAGGCTGCCATCTCACCTCAAATTGGTTTCCATTTTTTTCTTTTGAATCGGGCTCAAACTTGGTGGTGTTGTTTGATTTTAGTTTATCGAACTGGTTGAGTCGGGGCTTGTGAGCCTGCTGATGACGTCCCATCAGAAACTTAAAGGAGAAGCTGAAATTGAGCGTTCAGACTTGGCCGTGAAGCTTCATAATCCTTGATGTTTACACATCATTTCCTGCAGGTTTTGATTTCACTCTCAGTCCTGCCATGTTCAGCGAGCGTCACCCTGTGAACGAGCTGAATCTGTCATTTCTGATGCAGTTTATTGATCTGCTGCGTCCGATTAAAGTTCTCAGTAGCATAATGACAGATATGTAGAATAAATACTAATGGATGTCAGCTGTGATTCATGTTCAGTTCATGTAGCCATAAACTTACTTCTGGTTGACTCTCATGTTTTAACAATCGAGCAAACAGATTTTCCAGAAATGTATCTGGTGTCTTCCCTTTCAGTCCATTTCCTAAATTGGTCTGGAATCAGCGAGCGTCTCCTGTTTCATCGCTTCTTCTTCTATTTTTCCTCCTTCCCTCCCTCCTGTCCTTTTCTTCTTCTTCTTTTCACGGCAGCTGTCAGTGTGTCATCAGTGTTACAGGACAATGCTGCCGGGCTCAGGTTGCTCTGTGTGTGTGTGTGTGTGTGTGTGTGTGTGTGTGTGTGTTACTGTATTTGACATGCTGACATTCCTGCAGCCGCTGGCTGAATGTTTGGCCCTCCACACTCTGCTTATTCAGGCTGCTGCTGCAGACCGTGTGGGGGATTAGAGGGAGTGTGTGTGTGTGTGTGTGTGTGTGTGAGAGTCGTTACATCTTAGACACACGCCTTATCATAACACAGACGGCAGTGCCACGACAGGGACAAGACGTGGTTATTTTAAAACGAGGGTGTGTGTTTCTGCTCCTTAAGCCCTCCAGGCTGCAGAAGAGCCCAGGTGGAACAGCAAGACCAGGAGACGGCCGGCTGTGTGTGTGTGTGTGTGTGCGTGTGTGTGTGTGTTTAGACAGTAGACTCTATACCTTTTCCATCTCCACAATGTGAAGAATGTAGCCCAGGCCGGGCTCTCGGTCAGATCGAAGCGCAGTTGTTGGCCGCAGGGACAATGACTGACAGAAGATTTACGCTCGAAACCTTCAAGGCCAATGACGCGCCGACTTTCAGGGCGGATTATCGCCGCTACATCTGGCCCCCGCCAAGGCTGCGCTCCAGTTCGAGTCAGAAGAAACAGAAGAAAATCTGTGGCATTGTATAAGACGTGCCAAATGTTTGCAGGGTTAAGACGCATTTGAACTCACCCACAGCTCATTCAACAACGCATGTTTTCATATGTAAAGAAACAAAACAGATTTGGGGAATAGATTCATCATCATTATCCAGCTCAGCCCCGACAAGCTGACGTGTTGGGTGCCAACACGTAACACTGTGGTTGCTGAATCATTTCACTGGAACAGTGATAAAAATGCATAGGCGAACACTGACTGTGGTCTTTGTCTTTCCATGAAATCTTGTATCCTCCGTCCTGGTTCAGAAACACTAACTGGAGAATAACGACCATGGAACCAGCACCCGAGAATACATGAAATAATCGATTTGCAGGCTGGAGTAATCAGTAGAACATCAGGGTATTTCCCATCCCCAGACTGATGCGACTGCAGATAATTTGAGAAACAAATTAGCAAACTTTTTGGGGATGTGTCAGACTGATGAACTGAAGTCCTTCTCAGACCAGAACTGGGACTGATGTTAAAAAAAGAGGGGTAAAACTGTAAAACCTGAAGTTACAAGAACACATTAAAAAACTGGCACCCAAGCATAGCATATATCCGTCTGTTTGGTGTCGTGTGTGCCTCCGGCCTTAGATGGCGCTCTCCTCCATCAGCTCACACACGGTGGGTTCGGTTCGACGACCTGCTGGGATCAGCCTGTCACCTCTCTGTTATGGGACCCTCTGTGTTACCGTCGGGCCACCCCGCCAGGCGACAGCAGGCTCCTTTTGTAACGACGCGTCGCCTCGGAGTCGTCGTCGTCTCATTAGTGTGTGTGTGGCAGCTCTGACGGGACGTGACGGCGTTTCACCTTCTCTAACTGCAAATGTTTTCACAGTCAGGAATTCAGGGACGCAAACTGGTGACAAACTGGTCGTTTTGCGGGTTTCCTGTTGTTGCAGCGCTGCAGACTTTTACCTCCAATGCAAGATTCACTCACTAACAAACTTCCAGTCAGCAGTGAGTAAGCACAAGTTTTCTCCGTCAGCCTTCTGCAATCAAAAGCCAGAAAATGGTTGAAGGCTGCACAAAGTGCCGGATACTTTTTGGTTGCTCCTGTAGGTGATGCAGACCGGAGCGCTGGACCACAGAGGAAGAGAGAGCTCTGCAGGGGGGTTTGCTGTCAATCACAAAACATTTGGAGAGACTGTAACAACGCCACAGGCCCACCCAACCACTTAACACGCACGTAAAAGCTTCTGCGAGTGTGTTTGTGCATCATTTAAACTTCATGTGCAAGAAAGTGAAAAACACTAAACACTGAAATCTCTTAATTCCTTTAAAGTGTCCGGATGAAACAGCATTTTAACGTCTTCCCATCGTTCCAAATAAGAGCAGGAGAGGAGTTCAGCTGCATATCAGTTATTATGACTCCTTACATCAACCTTGATGTTTGTTTGCCCCTGGTCGGTGTGTGCATTGCAGGTTTGCGTGTTCTGAAACTGGTGCTGATGAAGTAGAGACGAGATTTATATTAGAAGAAAAGTTTCTTCATTTCAGCAGAGCTTAAAGAGATCAAGAGTGAGAGAAAGAGAAGAGAGAGAGACAGAAATAAAACTCTTAACTCGTCTGCAGCGTTGCCTTTGTTCAGACATGCTGCAGCCAGCGTGTGTGTGTGTGTGTGTGTGTGTGTGTGTGTGTGGCATGCTGTGCTGTGTCAGGGCAGATTTACAGCAGGTTCGGCCTTGGAAGTGTTGGCCTCTGTGTGTGGGTGATGGCTCAGAGCAGGTGTGTGTGTGTGTGTGTGTGTGTGTGTGTGTGTGTGTGTGTGTGTGTGTGCGTGTCTCAGCCAGGTGAAGAGTTCAGAGCTCGTTTTGCCTCCAGAGGGAAAGTTAGCCGGCGGCTCGTCATTCTGCTGGCCTCGGATCAGAACGGAGCTGAGAAAGTGTCAGAGGACAGAAAAGACTAATCGCCACACTTACACTCCACACACTGGCGTCATGTGAGGACCTCATAACTCACCGTTTAAATTAGATGATTGCACTCGAGGCTACTTCACAAAACGGCGTCTGCTCAGAAGACAAAACTCCTGCTGCAGGCTAGAGTTTAGCACATCGTTATTCATCTTACATGTTAACCTCACACATCATAATTCACATCATTGAGACGATCCCCCTGAGCTGTCGGGCTTATGGAACCCCTTTGCTGTAAAAAACATCAAATTAATTCAGATGCAGGTGGATTTCCTCTGCAGACATTTAACATGGTTTCTGAATCAGTTCACCAGCTCAGTAATTAATGACAACACTGTCCGTAAAACTGTTTGTTTTGTCTCTTTTTAAGTGAAATCTCCTATCTCTTCGTTAAGGTTAGAGTTCAGCTCAGGCTGAACCCGACCTGAGTCTGAGAGAGCAGTACCTGAGCCAGACCTGAACCCAACAGACTGTTTTTTATGTCCGAACCCAACCCGAGCCCGAGACAGTTAATGTAAGCTGACGCACTGAGTTTGTGCTACCCTGCCAAGCAACTGTTGTTCCTATGGTTACAGCTACACGTGTGAGGGCACCTTGTAAATGAGCATCATAAAGCATTGCTTTATGTATTCCACAGGTAGTTTCAATTCATAAACACAGATTAGGCAACATCATCAGTGGGTGTGATTAGAAATTCAAATATTACCACTGATGATAGAACCACATCAATAAGCCAACCAAACCGACACATTATTCATTTTTGCCAGACCCGTCAGGACCTGCACCAGCACCTCCACCCTCTTGTTATGATGAGCCAAAACTT
>NC_055665.1:2570131-2827631 GCF_017976325.1 Chelmon rostratus | reverse complement strand
CTAGAGCCATTAACTGGGAACAATGGTTGGCCAACACCTTAGGCAAAACATTGGTTTAAATCTAAAGTGACTTACACACACACACACACACACACACATACACACAAGTAAAGCTTATTTACTGTAAAATTGACATGTTTTCCTCCTCATCCTCCTCTGTTCTTCTCTTCATCAGTGTCTCTCTTTCTTGCTCTGTTTGGCTCTTTCTCTCTCTCTCACACACACACACACACACACACACACACACAGAGGTGCAGTTGTGAGTTCAAAGCGCTGCCCCGGGCTGCTGATGGAGGGAGGAAGGGAGGCGCGAGTGAATGAAAGAATGAATGAATGAAAGGAAGGTAACATACCTGCAGGGGTCAGAACAGGTGAGCTTTAATGGAGCCTTTCCCTTTCAGAGCTCAGGACACACACACACACACACACACACACACATGCATACCTGGACACTGTCTGTCTTTCTGTCTGACCTTTGCTACAGAACATTTGTCCTGTTTGACAACTGTGTGAAGGAAATCTGGAATAAAGATCGCTGAAGGAAGCTTGCTCATGACAGTTTTATTATGGGTTTATTCAGATTTTCCCAGAAGTTTTCAACCAGTATTTGGACTCCAGGGTTGTTTTTCTGACCTTTGACCTCTTCACTGTTTGTTTCTTGTGATGTCAGTGATGCACAGGAGGTGCAGCCTCCTCTAACTGTTGCATCGGAGTCTCCATTGATGAGGATCGAGGTAAACATGTGGATTAGATTCCAGCTTTAGTCTTTCCAGTGTTGCGTTTAAGTTCAGAGTTTCGGGCTGTGTTTTGAGGTTTGAAGTGTGGGAGAAAAGCAGCCCTCTGTCCTCACCTTCCACTCTGAGCTCTCTGATCTCCTCCAGAGGACAGGAGGGAGCGGGGGGTGTGGGGGGGTCTGCAGGTGACTCTCTCCCCCAGCAGTCAGAGCTCTTCCCTGGGGCGCTGACAGCTCCGTGCCTCCCCGGGTCACTGAAAAGCTAACCTCAGGCGGGACCGCAGGGAGTGTGTGTGTGTGTGTGTGTGTGTGTGTTTGAGCGTTATGGTTCTGTATTTCACTGTATTTCAGGGATTTCAGTTTGGCATTAAAACTTTATAAAGCTATTGTTTCACCTCTGTTTGTGTATGTATATGCATACATGTATATATATGTATGTGTGTGTATGTGTATGTATGTTGGAACTCGTCACTCCAGATAATCTATATTCATGTATTGAATTTGCAGGTCTGATAAAACTGCATATGATTTATAAACTGCAAATTAAATAGGGGAAGTTAAGTGAAGAGTTGACTAGCTGTGATTTTATTATCTGCAATTTCTTAATTTTCAGATCAGCTATATTTATTTTAAATTCAGTCATTTCTTTTAGAATTTTTTTATTCTCGTCTATTATGTCTTGCATGCCAGAAGAATCTCTGTGTACGTGATTAGATTCAGTGTGATTTAACAGTGTGAGTGTTTTCAATATTGTGGTGCCAGGTCGTTCCTTTTTGGATGACTTGTTATCCCTCCAGCTCTTCTCAAAGCCTTTCAGCCGAATGAGACGAAAGAAATTCAGACTTTTCTATGAAACATTTCCAAACTTTTTAGGCCTTTTTAGCACATGAGCGAACTGGAGAGGGTGGGATGCATGGGGGCTGGGTTCAGGGTCACACACACACACACACACACACACACACAAACCCCCTCATTGTGCTTCCAAAGCTCCAACAAAGCAAAGAGGAGAAAAAGGCCCCTATTTACCTGAACCACCTCTCCGTAAAGAACGAGGGATCAACACCACCTTTCTTTTTTTTTTCTTTTACTGCCCCTTCACCCCTTTATACCCACCTCACCCCTGATCGCCCCATTGTTGGAGAGGACAAAAGCCAGGAGAGAGAGGGAGAGGTGAGGGGGAGGAGTCGGACCCGGGGGGAGGACTCACCTGATAAGAGGATGAATGATCCCGTTCACTGTGGCATGAGGAGAAGAAAAGAAGAGGGGTGATGTTCTTCTCCTCCTCTGGAAAAGACCTTTTCTTTACCTTCATACACCCAAATTTCACTTCATGCATTGTCACTGTTTAACTGTCCAATTAAAATACATCATCCATGTTGGAATCAAATAACTCTAAAAAAGAAATAAAGGAAAAGATTGATGATGCTGGAGAGTTTGGTTGGAGGTGAGGTGACTGCAGCAGGAAAAATCATCAGGATCAGGTGTGCAGACGTTAAATGAAGAAATATTACAAGTGTGTAAAATTATAACAAGTGTTTAAATTCAGAGTAAACAGGAAGGAAAAAAGCATCCACTCACAGTGACCTCTGACCTTCCACCTCCTCCCTGTCAGTTACTCTCACCGTCATTTCTAAACTGTTAATATGAAAGCCAAACAAAAGTCAAGCGGTGTTGTGAAATTGTGGAGTGATGTTGATCATCAGTGAGAGAAAGTGAACACGGACTCTGATTTGTCAGTGCGTTGTCATGGTGCGTTCAGAGCAAGTCGATAAACAAATCGGCTGCACGCCTCTCACGACTTACAGAGCTGTGAAAGCAGGAAAAGGCTCATTTCCAGCAGGTTTCTGGCAGAACTGTCCAACAACTGGACAGAACTGTCAGAATTCCTTCATTCCACCATTTTTATAGATAAGAAATGGAAAAACAGACTGATAACTGTCATTCAAAGTGGCTTCAAAGGAGGTCGAGACTTCAGATTACATGGGAGGTGCAACAGCAAGATCCATAAACAGGTTAAAAAAAAATCAAGGTACTAACAAGGTACAAACATGAGTACAAGAGTACGAACACAGAAGATATAAAAATCAGAGTGTAAAAAGTTCTGCAGCAGCAAGAGTAAAAGCAGTCAAAACAAAACAACGCTAACATGCTGATGTTTAGCATGTATAGTGTTTACCACCTTAGGTTAGCATGTTAGCATGCTAACATTTTCTATTTATCAATAAACACAAGGTGCAGCTCGGGCTGATGGGAATGTAATTGCTTTATGAACAAACATCTGCAAAAGTAAAGTATTGGACCAAGATAAAGCTTGGGCAGATGGTTGGCGTGAAAGGAAAAGTCAGGGATCACCAAAGTTATTACAGTATATCATCTGGAGACCACAAACTTCAGTCTCAAACTTCTTGATAACCCACTGAATATTTCTTGACACATACAAAGCAGAGACCTCTGGTCCCTCCTGCAAACATGACTAAAAATACACTGTTTATTCAAACCAGCTGCACTGATGCATTCACAGCCTCTGGCTTTGTGCACAAACACCCAAAACAGTCCAACAACCACAGACAACTGCCATCACTCTGATGCTACCTGTTGGTAGTTTAATCCACAACATTTTGGATAACCAGATGTTACAGTAAAGATCCAGATTCCTGGATGTTTTCGTGGTGACTGTCCACCAACACTCATCAAAAGCCTCATCAAAATCAAAATGGTGCATTCATGTTACATTAACCTGCTATTTTAATATCTGCAGAACGACGACAAGGAACCTCTGATTGCACTCTAATTTTTCCAGAGATGTTCTGCGAATGTGCATGACGTTGGTTGAATTCGAGAAAAGGCCCATCGAGAACAATGTTTAACTTGTTACAGCAACCTAAAAACAACAAGCAGGATATGAGAGAAAGTGTCAGTCAGAGACTCAAATATTGTAAGATTTCTCCTGAAAGTCATCAAAGTTAAACGCTCACATTTAAGTTAATGAAGGAAGAACAGAGGAAAGGAGAAAGGAAAGGGGGGGAAGGATGGAGAGAAGGAAGGGAGGGACAGAGGTGAGGAATTTATATGACCGGGGCTATAGGTTATGGTGAATTATCCTGAATTAACAGTTTGTTTACTTTAGCTGGGAGGCTGCTGAGTGAAGCGGGTGATGTTGGGGGGGCGTCAGGTGACCCGGCCCTTTGTTATGGAGAGAGGAGGGCTGGCAAACGCAGCCCCAAATGACTGGCAGGAATGTCACCTGGAACAATGCCGCGATTCTCCACAACAGCAGCGTCCATCATCATTAGAGGTCGCCCGTCGCCGTGAAAAGCTGCCGCGAATACTTTTGTTGAGTCGTACCGCGACTTTGACACTTGACCTGCTCGCTGTCGGTGGCTGGTTATAGAAGTGACCGAGGAATTAAAGATGAATCCACTGTTAATCTCACTGAACGCAAAATTCACTCATCAGTGTCTCATTGATTTGCATCTCCATTTGAACTCTGAACCAATGTGGTTAAAAGTCTCTTATCTGACAGCACATCATGCCTGACGTTCTGACTTCTCCACTACAAAAAATGTCCTATTCATCAACTTTTCTTTCTATATTTGAGTCTGAAAACTGCTTCATTTTCAGCACGTGAGAATCTGTTCCCATTGGAAACACCTTACTTCAAGAATAGTTCTTGAGATGAGAGACTATATTGTGAAATAATAAAGAATAAGGCAGGTTGCGGCAGGAGAATCTGGAAAGATGAGACCTGATTTTAGAAGCTTAAAGGTTTTTAATTAACTCAACTACACAACTTCATAACGATAAGAATTGTGCAACATTTTCAAGAACAAACACATTATTTTTCTTATCAGATGACCTTTCATTAAAAGGAAACAAAAGCCAAGCTCAACATGCAAATCCTCCTTCTCTGGAAAGCGTATTGATTTGCATCACTTATGGCCCAGTTTTATTCATTTTGGGTAAAAACCGGAGCAGTTATTCTGATGCAAACTCACTACCTGAGAAAACCTGTTTCATATAAACATTCAGAAAAGCGGCGGTTACTATAGCGCTGCTGGCATAGCAACAGAGAGGAAAATATCTTAGGGATCATTTCCATAACAGTTAATGAAACCGTGTTTTTATGGAAATGTGCAGAAACTGCAGAGAAAAGCACAGAACAATCTAATTGCTCTTCCTTTGAGGATGACGGGGCTTTTTTTGCCGCTGTTTTTGCAGCTAAAGGCAGTGAAATATATCAATGCGTGATCACATTATTTCCTCCTGCTGTCTAGTTTGTCTGAGGTTTGTATCAGGATGTTTTTCAAAACACGCTAAAGGGAAGTTGAGTGTCACAACCAAGACTGGAAACACGAATGCAAGTGTGTCTACATATTTGTGTGCTGTCTCTCCACTGACCCATGGTGCTAACACACACACACACACACACACACACACACACACCATAGGTAAATGCAATCTGCTCCCCTTCATGGTTTGTTTATGTAGCCGTTGTGCCCAAACAGCTAGCATTAGCATTAATGAGCTAAAGAACAAAGGCAGTGAATGAGTCAGTGTTAGCATGCAAGCTCGAAGTCAGCTGAGGTGGAGTCATTAGCACATCATTTACAGCTCTTTAAACAGGCCGCTTTGCTTTTTGATGTTTGACAGAAGCTTCATTTTATCGCTTTTCTTTAGCAGCAGCAGCTGAGAGTTTCTGTCAGGCTCCTGAACAGCTGCTACCAAACACTGATTACTCAAACACCTCAAAGTGAGACCTAATAATTGACTATAATAATCCCACAGTAATCATTAATCATTAATCGTTTTACATTTTTGCAAACCCTCGGGTCTAACTTTCTCTTTATATTCTCAGAATACAAATTAAGAAATAATAAATCATGCAGCTGGAACTGTAAACTTGTCTGTGTTTTGCTGATGGAAGAAGAAAATGTAAGTTTCCTGATGGATGCAAAGCAAAATTTGTAGGTGAGTTAACTTTAAAAGTGACGTCATAATGACCCATGATGCAAAGATCTACACCGTTATTACACATCACTGCATCCACAGAAATGAAAATAGTACCAACGGTGCTTGAAATGAAGTTTCCTCGTTCGGAAATAACATTTCTGTAACAAATCTGCTTTTTCAAGACAACAGGAAGCTCTGAAGGACACAAAGTCCATGAAAATAAAGGAAACATCCCAACAGAGTGGATCTTATGTGAAACTGAGGAAATGATGCGTCAATGACGTGTCGACTGAGTGACAATGAACTAACGTTTGTTGAGGCAATTAGCACATGCTAATCGAGCTGCATTCACCTACAGCGGGGTTTGTCAGGGACGCCTGACACCAAGAACCACCGCTGATTTTCCTGCTCTGCTCTGCCGACACTGCCGGTCTGTGCTGTTTAAAAAAATAACTGTATCAAATGGGTGAAACAGCCAATCAGAGAGCTGTCTGTCTCATCAGCATCATTTTCATTCAACGTCAGCTAACTGGACCAGCTGCTGTGGCGTGTGCCAAACGTGCCGCAAAACGTTTTTCTCAGCGACGGCTCAGCTGAGTGTCGGCTCTGTGGCTGCAGCAGAGAAAAGACTATTATCTGCTTATCTCTTCAAAAATGGCCAAAGGGAGCAACGGTGGGGGAGAAAAGCTAAGTGAGCTCGTCGGGACAAATTACCTCGCCGAACAACAGTAACTAATTATTCATAAATTTGTCGTTATTTAACATCTTTTTGGCACTCGGCCCAGAAGTGGCAACCAAAAGTAAAGGAATCAGTGGTCTGTCATGATTGTTATTTTAGATGAATGCTCATTACACAAAGCAGCAATGGATGACATTATCTACTAAGAAAATATCTGCACTTTAGTGGACGTTTTGCAGAACATCCGTGTACGTGTGGTCAGGAAATCGGAGAAAGAGCGATGACTGAAAATCGTGTGTTTGTCCTTTCAGTGAATGTGTCTGCAGCCCTCTGAGCTGCTCAAACTGCGGCTGTTTACACTGAGTCAGTGAATTTTAACACGATGTTTTCCTGCGAAGTGTTTACCCTGTTTATCAAAAAGAAAAAAAAAACCCCACACATTTCTTTTTTATATCAGCAGCTTAAAATTCCAGGTTATTACAAAACTTTCCACGAATGAGATCTGATGCTGTGTGGATTTAAATCAGTGTGTGTGTGTGTGTGTGTGTGTGTGTGTGTTCATTCCTGTGGCTCTGAGTGTTTATCTGCATATATTCATGTGTGTGTGTGTGTGCGTTTGTGTGTGTGCGTGTGTGTCTCAGACAGCGAGAGCCTGTGTTCAGACTGTGAGCAGCTTACAGGTTGGGGGAGTTTTGGGGGGCCGTTGTGTTTGCTGAGAAAACTCATCAGGCTAATTCTTCACCAGTTTAATCCACTGGTCTAATTCCAGTGTCTGAGACAGTGAACTGGCCTCGGCAGATTATCAACGTGGAGAGCGGGACTCGCCAAAACAAAGACGACTCTCCCTGTTAGTGTGGGAGGAGGCGAGGGCGCAGAGCCTGGACAGATAGATGGGACAGTCTGAGATTAAGACCCCTACAGACTCATATGTGACAAAATAAAGTCATAATATTCTGAAACACTCAAAGCTTTTGCAGATTTTTGTGTTTTTAAGTCAAAACTTTGACCAGGAAATCCTTCGATACCTCACTTCATGAAGCCATTTAAAACTCTGCTGAAGCTGAAATAATTTGTACACACATGGTTCTTTGGATTAAAAAAAAGCCCAACAAAATCTAATTATGCAGTTTTAATTGATAAAATAAGTGGCTTCAAGTTGGTCCGAGTCTGCCCCCTGCTCTACCTCTTCTGCATCTTCGCTGTAACCTGGGTCGAACTGTTTGTCTTCAAGTTTTGATAGTGAAGTCGCAGGAAAATCAGACCGCAGCCCAAATCCTCCACCCTGCCCAAAATCCCCCGTTCGGTCAATTCAGTCAAACAGCTGAACGTACGGAAACAGCAAACTCCACCCGAAAATCCTCTGCAGCAATTGGCTTCCTCAAACACAACACGATGAAAACCTGGACGGGAGTTTCCCCGCTTTATTTAGTTTGTGAATTCCTTTTATCTGACTTTAATCCACTGAAGCCTGAGGTCTTTTCTGTCCACTGGATCTGATCTTTGTTCACAATGCACCTCAACTTCTTACACATAATGACTGATGTTATCTTTATTTAAAAGAGGACAGACGGATGAAACTAAAGCAGGGTGCATAACTGTCTAAACTTCTACGACCAGCTTTGAAAGAATTACAAGTTGACTTTGAACTTTCTGCAGATTTTCAGCTTCTTTATCCAAGAAATAGATGGTTTCGTCTCTGACTATGGCCTGGGTGGATTTAAGTCCCAATAAAGTCCTAACAAAAGCTTTTAGAGGCTTTAAACACAGTAACATAGTAGTTTTATCATAATCATTATTTATTATTGTCATTAGTAATCTAATTAATCTAGTGCCTCAGATTAATCAGTGCAGAGTGGGAACAATTTACCTACAAATTAACGTTATATCATATTAGCATTTTAGATTTTAGCATGTTGAATGTGAAACTAAAGACGGATCTTACAGGGAGATTTTGTAAGTAAGTGTGTGTGTGTCATTCACACACACACACACACACACACACTATGGAGGAAAGGATTATTGCGTCTGTTTAGGCTGCAGAAGCATGTGGGACATGTCACCGAGCTCTGCAGGTCGTCCCCCTGTTCCCTGCCGATGATTAACTCAGTTCAGCTAATTAAAACACACACACACACACACACACACACACACACACACACACACACACACACACACAGTGTTGTGGGGAATGACACACTTCCTTCTAAACATCCTGAATTTTCCTTTCAGTTCAGTGAAACTTGGGAAGCTTACAGAGGCTTTGACGGACTTTATGAAAGCGGACACATTAGTGAAGTTTGTGAGTCCGAAACGAGAAAGTTGCTTCAAAATTTCCCGAATTTCAACCTCAAATGTTTCTACTTTTTCTGAATCTTCCCAACAGGAAACGTCAGCTTTTATGAGCCTGAATTCACAGGAAATCTGAACTGAAATAAATACACCAACTGTTCATCACTGTACAAACAAACGTGGTCCGTGGGGACACAAGCAGGGGTTTGTTGTCTTCCACCAGGAAAACTGAAACCCTTACCTCGTTCAAAATAACTTGGAGGAGAAGGCATTTATTTATGTATTGTTTATCATTCCGATCACTTCTGATCACATTTTACTCAGAAGGTAACCGCTGAGATGACATCAGACTCTTTAACTGCTGTCAGCACTTTCTCAGAGTCAGTCAAATATTCTCATAACTGACAGGAAGGATGAACACAACCATGCTAATCATATCCAGATAGAAAACACTCAGCCCTGGAGCTGAATCTTTGTAGCTGCAGTGGCAACGTCTGTATAATTTAACAAAAACAAATCAATAATTGTTAGAAAAATGGATCCATCGTGTTTGAAAGGATATAACAGAGAGATCGGAGGAGTCAAAGGCAGTGAAAACATTTTGCTACAAGAGTCTCTTGAATCTAAAGTGACCATCCAGGAATTCATGCACACACACTCACACAGACACACACACTCACACACACACACACTGCGCCCCGCTCACAGTCACCCCGCCTTACCCCCCGTGTGGCGGCTGCAGGCCCAGATTTGAAAGGGATTTGTTTGACCTGAGGAGGTGTTGTCAGGGGGGTCAGTGTGTGTGTGTGTGTGTGTGTGTGTGTGTGTGTGTGTTTGGGGGAAGACTCAGACAGACAGTAAAACATATGTCGCTCCCGGGGAAGGGCCATCTTGCTAATTTAGCCACGGCGGTGCTGCGCTGCACCAGTCAATAGTTTGAATCGTCCACACCCTGAAAACCTACAAACCTGCTGCTTTACAGCTCGCCAGAGGCACGGCGGCAATATGGAGGGGAGGAGGACCCCCGAGTGTGTGTGTGTGTGTGTGTGTGTGTGTAAATTCTCCCTTCGAGGCAGAGAGGACTGTAGGAGGTGTCGCCCTTCTGCCTGTCTGTCTGCATGTCTCACATTCCAGCTTGTTTGTCAAAAAGCAGTTTCTCTTTTTTAATATTTTATAATGGAAGGACACGCGTGAGGGGTACAGGACGGAGGGTGTGAGACACGTTTGAACCTGTGATGAACAGGTCATGCCTTCCTCTTTCAGAAGGCAGCTCAAATAAATGCATTTTGCAGTTTGTTTCCTATTTTTGAAGCTTTCAGTTTGTTCCTCAGGTCGTTTCTCAGGTTTGCATTTGTGGCCACAACAGAGTTCACTACAGCATCACGAGCAGTCAGACACTCAGACAGGATTTAAATAAATCCCCAGTTTAACCTTATTATCTAAAGCAGAGAAAATGAAGGTAATCGCTCCCGCAATTTCCATTATAACAACATTTGTACTGAAAAACTCTTGTTCGTCCTGCAGAACCATGATGACATTAGTGCATTTTCCTTGAACTCAGTTTCAAGTCCTGCTTTCTGTGCAAACAGTTTATATAGCATTAGCACACGGTTTACACTCAGACTCTGTCAACATGAGGAGGTATGAAGAAGAAAATCAACTAAAAACTAAACCTCCAGCAGCAGAGCACAATGAATAAAAACCTTCAAAAAGCATTAATCTGTGTATTTTTGTGACCCAGAGTTTAAAAGCAGCTTTGCAACTAAAAATGAGACTTTTAAAACACATTTTAATGGCTGACGAGGCAAATGACTGAATGTCAGCCAGAAGCTGAGGATGTTTTAACTGTCCTTAGTCACATGACCCTGGCTGTCCTCTTCACCTCCCTCCACTCCTCCTCTGCTTTCTCCTGAAGAAACGAGCTCGTCCGTTCCCTTTCTTTTCTCTCTCCGCCTCCATCTTTGCTTTCCTGCAAATTCAGGAAAGGCTCACTTCCATTTACGAGTATCAGTCAAAATCAGTCAAATGTGTTGCGAACAGGCCTTTTCTTTCATCTGTCCTCCTCGCCTTTTGTTTCCTCATGTCTCCTTCCTCATGTCTTTCTGCTGTCTTCATCTCCTGCCTCACGCAGACTTCATCTTCATTCCCATCTGTGCTCATTCGTTCCCATCTGCAGTCCATTACTCGCTCTGGGTGTTTCTTATAACTTTCTATTCTCTCTCTCGGCTGAGTGATGGATGGATGAGGCGACGGATTGGTCTTAGACCCTGGAGGGGAAAGGGGGGGGGGCAGACCTGCACACACACACATACACTGTCCCTAAATACCTGACCTGGATCTCTACCTGATCAAAGCCGGTTGCTTTCTCTTCTTCTTCATTCGGCCTGATCTCTGTGGATTCAACACATCCCGGAAATCATCTGTCACTCAGACACTGGGGGCAGGACCGAATACCTTCATTCTTTAGACGTCTTATTAGTGGGTGTATGTTTCCTTTGAAAGTGTTCATTTCCTCTCTCCTCTATCTTCTTCTTCTATGCATGTGTTTAGCCATGGTGGTGCTAGCTGCTTACGCTAACTGTCCAGTTCTGCTTCTATCAAACAAACAGGATCATGAAGGAGCCCAGTCAGATGTAGTTTGCTGTTACACTGGACTCTGCTGGCCAGCTTTAACTTCAGAGTCTACGACAGCTTCTAAAACCACAACACGAAACTCTGACACTTCGATTTCTGCACAAATTAAACAAACAAGACATAAGATGTTTATTAATGGTGCTAGGCTAGCTGTTCCCAGCCTTAATGCTAAGCTAAGCTAATGGCCCCCTGGCTCCAGCTTCATTCTGAGCAGACAGATGTGAGAGACGTATTGAACTTCTGAATTTTAACACAGTTAAGTTTTGAAGTTGTACTCAGCTACACATATAAGCTACTGATGTGAGCGCATTAATCATTGAGTCTTTACCCCTGATACTTACTGGGCCCTGAATGTAGCACAGTTTGCGTCTACTCTGATCTTTCCTGCAAAAAAAAAAATCAGTGCAATGTTTATCCATAACTTAGATATTGCAGACTTCATCAGACTGTCACACCGCGGTGAGGTTTGTCTCGTCTTGGGTTTTTGTCTTGTCATTTCCTGTTTTATTTTGTGAACCTAACTCTCCTCTCGTTTCAGAGCACTTGCTCTTCCTCATGTGTCAGCCTGATTACCTATTGTCTCCACCTGTTGCCTATTACCCTCCATGTGTTTAAATGGTCTGCATCTCCCTTGTCTCGTGCCAGTGTGTTTTTTGTCCTAAGGTCGTTTCACTCGTGCCAACTATTGATCCACAGCCACAGCTCAAGTCGCCCTGTAAGCCATTGATCCTCCTCGTGAGCGTTTTATGTTTGATAAAGTTTCATAGTCTAGTTCTGAGTTTTTGTGTTCCTTTGTTTATTCCTTGTTGATCCATAGTCCTCCTTAAGAGTGTTTTTGATTGTTCGCGTTTAATAGTCCTTTGTTTTTTTTTTCTAGATATTTCATTATCATCCGTGTGAGAGATTTTTGTTATAAACGATTTTTATCTAATTCTGTAAATCCCTCTTAGTCAATTCTCTTCCCTCCTAGTGAGCGCCTTTTGTTCTAATCCTTTTCAGTGATATTGTGATAGTCCTCCGTCATTTTCGAGCGGAGTGTATTTTGGTTTCTGTATTAGTCTATTTCCTGCGTTGATTGATTTTGATAGCCTTGTTTCGTCTCCTCCTTCTGGAGCGGTTTTTGTTTCTTAAGTTTTATAGCCTCTATTCCTCTTCTCCGAGCGCTTTGTGTTATTCGAGTTTTTGTTCTGTTTTCTCTTGACCACAGTCTGGTCCAATTAGTAATTACCAAGAGTAATTTCATAGCTTTTGATTTCACGCTTGTCGGGGAGTTCCTTGGTGGTTTTTTGTGAATAAATAAAGCCTGTTGCTGTGTAACCCTGCACCTGAGTCCTCTTTCCAGTATCGGCCTGACACAGTCATCATTATGTTATTCCTTCATGTACAGAAGTTTCTATTCCCATGGATTTAAAATGCTTACAGCGAGCAGTGACTTTCACTTTCGGCTCTCATTTCAGTCATTAAAAGTTTTCTTCACAATATGGAAATGTGAAATTTGGGAATTCAGCCCCTTTTCCTGTTGTCGCTGTGACTAATTCCCGTAAAAAGCGCCTCCCCCCGTCATGACGCTGAGGTTTATTGAGTCATGCTCCCGTGAGTCTGAGTCACAGAGTGGTCATCTACCTGTACAGGTGACACACACGTGGAAATGTGGGGGTTTCCCGGGGCTGCACACACACCATTAATTTAAGAGGTCCAGGACGTCAGAGATCAAAGAGCGAGACGAAAGGGGGCGTGGTCCCATGGCTCCATCAGGTTGCCGTAGGAGACAGCCCCTGAGGAAACGTCGCCGGCGGGAGCCCTGTCGTCAGAGCACAAATTACAGGCTTGATGGCCAGGTAACTATCACCTGGACTGGCTCACTCTCTCTGTCTTTGTTTTCTGGTTTTCTGTCTCCTTCTTCTTCTGCTTTGTGTCTTTCTAACAATGCTGGTTTTGTCTTGGAGAGTCATGCAGGGTTCTGTTTATTTCTTTCTATTTGAAATCAGTCAAAGCATTCATTGATTACTGTTTATGCGGGATATGGCCAAAAGTGTGTGGACACAATTCAAGGACAATCTTAATGTTACATTTTTCAGCACAGATCCCTGAATTCAACCAACAGCAACACCTCTGGGATGCAGTGGAGGGGCGCTGGACCTCTCTGACGCTCTCGATGCTCTTGCTTCCTGCAGCAGGTCGAACATCTGGTGGAAGGACTGAAATCAGGAGAGTGGAGGCAGATTAAAAGCTGTGATTCTGGAATGACATGTTGCCATCCTCTTCCTCTCTCACCTGTCGGCCCCTCCCTTCCTGACTGGGGAGGTTTCAGTTGTGTTTTAAAGTGTTTTGGAGGCGTGACGCGAGCGTAAAAACCCGAAAAATCCTGCGAGAAAGTAAGGGCAAACGAGCGAGAGAGTTAAGACAGCAGGTCAAGGTGGGAGCTGAAGGTGTTTTACTGCAGGTGTGGTTCGTTCGTTCGTCCCCGGGCTCTTTAATCAGAGAGCAGGCAGCGAACTGAGCTGCGAGAACATCTCAGACTTTACAGCAGGACAGCATTACAACCACAGCCCTGCCAGGATCTATATACCACAACAGCAGACATTTCAAAATATACATTTATCAGTTGTTTCACCCTCATTTTTGTGTTATGTTTATGTGTTATTTATGTATTATTATTAATGTTTGTCCGTGAACATTTTATCCCAGTTTCTATCATGTACCTGTGGCGTCTGAAACTCTCAAATATTGGGCTGTTGTTTGCCTGCTGTACTGTATCAATCCCTTTATCTCTACCTGAAGGAAAAACACCAGAGGGAGCGGCCGGCTCAGGAGGCTCCACCGGAAAATCTCAACTCTCAGATTTCAGCAAACAGCGAGCAAAGCTCCAGTCACGCTGTTGCTCAATGCTCCTCAAATATGACGTTTAAATCACACCGGTGTTCACTTTTTATTTATTTTAATGGGTTAAAATACTTGAATCATAGCGGCGTGGGATGTTATTTCACACTGTACAGCATACATCATATCCATGTGCTTGTCTTGCTGTGCTTTTGTATTAAATGTTGAATACTTTTTTATTTTATTTCCACTGTGAGAAAAGTGGTGTTTATATAAACCAGACAGTTTATAAGGAAGTCTGGCATTTACAGAGGACAAACTCTCCCTCTTTTATCTCTTCATCGCTGTCTGTTTCCCTCTATATCTCTCTATCACTTCCTCTTTTTCTTTCTGCCTCTGTATCAGTCGAATCTTTATTGCTGTCTCTTCTTCTCCTCTATTCCCTCTCATGTGCTCTCTTTTTTGCAGTCCTTCATCACTGTCTTTATTGTCCATGTTTAAACAAAGCTAGCATGCCCACATGTCCACTGAAGCATTATTAAGCGAAGGGGCGCAAAATCCAGAGTCCTGTGCAAAGATTCCAGTTGAGCTGGAGGCTTCAGCCGACTTAATTAGAGAAATAAAGTGCATATCTTCAGTCTCAGGGTCTTTAGGATTCCTCGTGTCACACTCCCTCCACCAAACAAAGACAACAGGTCAACATGAACCAGCACATGCCAGTCTGCCCAATGATCCCAGTTTATGTCTCCCATCATGCAAACTCCTACGATTTCTTTTTCCGGCCTCTTTATTGTGTTTTTTTATGTCTATTCCTGTAGCTTTCTCCCCCTCTCTGCCACCTGTCCTTTTTCCTCTCGCTCTCTCTTTTTCACTTTCTGTCGTTTCTCCTCCTCCTCCTCCTGCTCTTTTCTTTTTGCTGTCCTTCCCCACACGTTCCATCATCCCTCCTCTTTTTCTTTTTCCTTCTCCACTTTTCTACCCTTTTCTGTCTCTCTGAGTTGACAGCTCGTGTGGCGCTAATCGGAGCACTGTGGATTACAATCAAACTACACACACACACACACATCTGTCACAGAGGCAGTTAATAAGTCAAGATGTTGACTCTGCTCAGGGCCACTGAACAGCTCCTGTGGGGAACAGTGCTTGTGATTGTGCGTAATCAATCCTAGAAAGACACATTCTGTTATCTATTTACCTACTTACAGGCCACTGGGGGGTTTTCTTGATGAACTTAAGAGCGAGATAAAAAAACGCAAAGTGAAGGAAGAAGCTTGTCACATCATAGCAACACAGGAAACCCCGTGCAAACACACATTTTGCAGCATCTGGCACCTTCTTCACATCCAGCAGTGAAGGAGGTGGGATTTGAACCTCTCAGAACCTCCACACCTTGAACACCTTTTGTGTCGCAACCTCTGTTTGTGCAATTCATTGCATTGATGCGCAAAAGACAGACTTCTCAGAGAGAGATTGGGGAGAGGATGTGGTCCAGGCCCCAGGGGGAGGCTGTGACAACAGGCTTTCTGCCATGACTGCCGTTAATTAACAACATTTCCTCATTATGTGAATAGAAGAAATAATTTGGTGAGCATTAAATTTCCCTCGAAACGTATTCACTGTTGCAAAATAGTTGTAAATAAGCATAATTTATAGTAGACAAGGCCGTCATGGTGCAGTCAGTTTAGCAAACATGCCTCACTGAAACTAATACAGTCAAATCCTGCAATAAGTTTGACTGTCACGTCGAGGTTAGTCCTTGTTTAAACTGTTTTAGAGAGGCGTTGATTCCACTGTACGGCTGGGGGCTGGACTGCAAACTGCACTGCATTATACAGGCCGGTGTTTCTGTTATTCAGTCTGTCGTCACTGATATAAATGGGAAGGACAAAATAATATAAACACCTGTCAGTGTGCAGCAGCACCAACATCAACCAACCTAAAGGCAAAAAGCTCAACTCATGTGTCGTAAGTCTATGGGATAAAACATGAAGTGACTAAGAATAAGCAAATAACAAGAAAGAAAGGGCTAAAATATAACAAGAGTAACACAAAGTAGAAGAGATTTTTACAGACTAGACAACCTTCAATGTTCCCCTCAGGGCTAAGGCAGTAGTTCATGACAATGATAAACAGTGATGCTTACTTTTCAGATTTTCCATGTGACAGTGGGTGGAAAGTAGACGCTGCTTTGTTTTAAGGGGCGTGAAGCCAGACGAGGTTGAGCGCCGCTGAGCTAAATAGCCTCAAAGTGCTCAATTAGATGATTTAGTGCAGGAATGAAGCAGGACCAGGAGAGCGTCTGCATCTTCAGATCTCTGTTTGCGACTGGACTTTTCATAAAAAAACCAATCCAGGCCAAACTCAAGGCCAGACTCCAGTCCCGGTTTACTGGGTGACCTCTGACCCCTGAGGCCAGAGAGGAAGTGCTTAGTAAACAGGAGGGGGGATGGGAGGACAGTAGATAGCATCTGAGGCTGATTCAATCACAGCACCGTGGGAAACACACTCTCTCTCACACACACACAGAAACACACACAGCCTCTTCGCCTTCAGGACAGCAACACAGGAAGGAGCTGCTAAGTGGCCGTTTCCATGGAAACAACGACCGCCGCCCGAACCCTAACCCTGAGTGTATGTGAACTTTTACCCCAGAGGACTTGTGTGCACGCCTGTGTGCGTGTGTGTGTGCACTGCAAGGTGAGCAAACACACACTGGTGCAGATCCGAGCTGAACCCGCCGGCCCTCCCTCGGCCTCGGCATGTGGTCCGACTTGAGAAAGTGGAGGACACAAACACACTTCAAACACGCACGCGCTTTCTTTCATCAGCGCTCTTCAGATGACAAAACATTTCCTCGCCGTCTCCACATGAAATTTTCCGACCTCCTCTCCGCGTTGATGGATGTGGCCGTAGAACCGGTCGGTGCTGTGTGTCGGGAGTGTTTTCAGGGTTTTTATGCGCTCTGTGTTTGGACTGTGGCCTCTTGTTAACGTCCCTCTGGCTACAAACACACTGACATGTGATTTATGGAAATGAGCCATGGAGGAAACTCGGCAGGATAAATCACACGCGCCCGACCTGTACAGTGTGTGTTTCGCTCAGTGTGTGTGTGTGTGTGTTTGGAAAAGCGAGATGGTAAAAAAGAGAAGACAATAATAAAAAGAGACACAGAGGGAAAGTGTGTGAGATTGATGAGCTTCTTCCCTCTTTTGATGTTCTTTAATGTAACATCCAACAACAAAGAGGCTATAAATCCACATGAGGATGGGATTGGGGAAGTAAAGTGGTTCAGAAATATTACCCATGCCCCAAACCTGGTTTGTATTCAACCAGCAAGCTCTCCAAGAGTTCTGTGGATTTCATCTAATTGATCACTAAAACTAAACAAAAAAGAGCTTTGAAAGTAGCTGCATGGTCACAGGAAGTGACTGCTCCACCTGAAATCACACAAAAACCTTCAAAAGTAAAACAATTTCTTCTAATCTGTGTTGTACTGAGATTTAAATAATGCATTCGTGTGGAGTTAAGCCTTAAACTTCATGACATTTATTATCTATAATCGTGTAAAAAAGTTGTAGTAAGTGCTATTATATTGTAGCGGGGACATGTGTTGAGTGGCCTACATTTATTCTGCTCTTTTGAAATTCATGTGCAGCTGTTCCACTGAGAAAAACAAAAGTGTCCCAGCATTAATTATTTTAACTTAAGTGTTATATGTTGGTCTCTGTCAAATTAACAATAATATTTATATTACTACAATAAAAAATCTCTCTCTTTTCCTGCAAAACATTCATTGTGGATGATTTATCCTGCAGTAACATTTTTAATCCAAAACACTACAGTAATCCATGGAAAGATGTTTAATTATTCCAAATTAGCCGTGCAACATGCTAATCTTCCTCCTTTTTTCCATTATGACTCCAATGGCTTGACCAATTAGGATCTTCCATGTCAGCTCCACAGCCAAGAAGGGCTTAGTTCTCTTCTTTCTTGTAAAGATCGAGCCACTTGCAGCCAATTGTACAGATGACTTGTGCTTCTTATAGCCAATGAGATTCTGAAATTGAGGATATGCTGCTTCAGTGGGTAATTTAAAGCCAAATCAAGAAAATCAGTGCGAATGGCAAATAGCACAGCAACACACCTACATTGTTAGCCTATCATCATCTGCCTTCTGCTTTAACATGCTGCTTAGCTGCTGTGATGTGCGACGTTCCACCTCCCCACCACCTCCCAGTCTTCACAAATTCACCAGCTTCATCATTTCATCAGCCACGACCAGAGTCTGGACTCCATGTGGCGATTTATGTTTCTGCTCAGGGTGATACTTTTAGATTACAAAACCTCCCTGTGGAGAAGATTTTCTGACAAGACTAATTCTCACATATCATCTGTTGTAATAAAAAACTGCATTTGCTTCATTCCCTTGTCTTCTCTGATTGAGCTACTGTCATCTACGCTCAGCACCACAAGTAAACTGAATTTGATGTGGAGCTTCAATGAAAGCTCCAGAATGTATTTCTGTGCAGTTTTAAACAAGATCTACTCAACACTCATTTGCTCCTCGGAGGGCTAAACAGCTTCATCATCCAGACAATCTGCTGCTGACATTTTGCTGAGTGATAAACACGAGTGATGGATGCGTCTCACATTGATTTGTTGTGCTTCATCAAAGGCTCCTCAGGCGATTCCCTGCGTTCGTTAAGTCCGGAGGGCTGGACCGACACGAAACAAGCCACTTTCTGTATTTGGAAAGTAAAGTTTGTTGCTCTCCAGACTGCAATTGGAGCAACGTCCTTATTCATAAACAACATCTGAGAGACGAATTTCACTGGAATCCCCAAGCGTTTCCTGCACTCTGCTCTTCGTCACCCTCTTCGGTTTCATTTGGAAAAGCCTCTGCTGAACCGTATCTTAACGCCGTTCTTACATAACATAGAAATTATGAACTGGTTAACCCTGCGTTGACCAGGTCCAGCTGGGAGAAAGGCTCGCCGGTTCACCCCCATCTCAACCCGGTAGGGTCAGACCACCAATCTTTATCTGCTTAACCTGGAAGATCTCAAGGAACCAAATACTTAGGGGCCTCCACAAGCCAACTGGTTTGTCTATGCGAGTGTGTGTGTGTGTGTGTGTCATGTAAAGATGCTGACAGTCGTCCTGACCTTGGAGGGTTTAGGCTCTGCGTTGGCATTAGCAGGTTAATATCACCCTAAAGGTTGAGAAGAGTGACCTCAGTCACCCGGCAAACTGTCCCAAGAACCCGCTGACCCTCCCTCAGTCAGATTACACTGGGTGGGTGGAGGGGTGGTGGGTCGAAGACGACCATAGATGATGACCTTCGGCTGGTTTTATAACCTCCACACCTTTCAAAGTGTGTGTTATGCAATGTCTCACTGGTGTAAAGGTTGAGGACTAAATGGTTGAGATGGAGTCTGACAAACATTAGTGTATTTTTCACACATAAGAAAGTTAGAGGATGCATTTCAAGTCATAAAAATTAAAAAAAATAAATAAATAAAACGTAAAATGTCTTTTCTCTTTGGGTCCCAAGTATGACTGAATCCGCTCTGGTGTCACTTTGCCATCACAGCAGTAAAGTTGAGAGTGAAAGTTTCAGGTTGAAGTTTTTTCTACAAATTGGTCGGAAAGTAATTTACCAACAAACAAACGCATGAAATGAGATTAAAATCTAGAGAGCAGTGGACAAATAAGGCATCTTTTTCTTTTGTTTTCATTGTTTTTGAATCACATCCAAACATAAATACAATTAAACTTTCTTTGGCTGCCTCGTATTTAACACATTTCAACAGAAAACAAGACTTTAACATTCGGCTTCACAGAGCGAAGTCTCCAAACCAAGCATCGAAGGGATGATCCCTTGTCGTGGGTGTCGGGATCAGGTGGGGGACGTGGGATCAGAGGACGAACTCAGCGAACTCGCCGTGACTTTAAATCGCCGTCCGAACACGAAGCTGCAACAACTCTCGATTGGTGTGTTTTTATCAGTAAAGCCAGTGTGATCGCTTTACGCTTCATGTCAGCTTTTGGCCTTTCTGACACTGTGGGTGAAGGTGAACTCTGCCTTACACACACACACACACACACACACACACAAGTTGAGGTGCACGTGTGCATATGTGACGGACTGCGAGGAACTGAGGGTTTGCAGTATTCAGATGATGTGCATTATACCTTGTAACAGTATGTGAGTGTGTGTGTGTCCATGTGTATTTACTTGCTGTGGTTAACAATACAATAACAGCTATTGTCTGTGTTTGCCCATGTGTGAATGTGTTTTATTTGCATTTAAATGTACTTTTATGTCTTTTTATCATTTAGTCTGGTTTTCCATCTGGTTTAATGTTTTAATTTGTATCTTGTAAAGCACATTGTAACATTGTTAAGAAAAGGGCTATATAAATAAATTTTATTATTATTTTTATTATTCCTATTGTTAATGTTATTATTGTCATTATTATCATTATTATTATTGCGGATACATACAATACAATACAGTATGTTTCCAAAGACACACTGTGGGGACTCGCTTTCCTTGCGGGGACACAGCACACGTCCCCGTAATGTAACTCATTAAATTCTAGGGTGAAGACTCGGGTTAAGGTTAGCTTTAGGTTAAGGTAAGGGTTGGGTTAGGCAAGTAATGGTTATGGTTATGGTGAGTCTCCAGGAAATGAATGTAAGACTTTGTAATGTCCCCAAAAGTGATGGAAACACGGCTCTGTGTGTGTGTGTGTGTGTGTGTGTGTGTGTGTGTGCGTGTGTGTGTGTGTGCGTGTGTGTGTGCGTGTGTGTGTGTGTGCGTGTGTGTGTGTGTGTGTGTCCAGTAGGTTTAATCAGAGAAGGCCTTGTCCAGGATAAATTTGTGGCCCCCGGCCTCCTAATTCATCCTCGGCCTGCTGGCCTTGGGCCACTAATGAAACCCACCAAGGTTAACCAGCTACAATCACACACACACACACACACACACACACTTATCCTCCTGCACATCTTCATCTCATCCTTCCTTCTACCTCTCTCTTTCCTCTCAGTTTCTCTTCACATCACTCGTGTTTTCTTTATCTTTTTTCGCTCTTTCAAAGTCATCCTCTCTTCCTTAAAGGGAAAGTCGTGTCCAGGTGACTCCAGACTGAGTAAACTTCTTTCAGTTGGGAAATCGCCGTAGCGACTGACTCCAGTCCCAGTCTGGACTCATCATTGCATCAACTGCATCTGCAGTTGCCTTTTTTCCAGAGAAAAGTCAATTAACGCCACATCTCAACAATGAAAGCCAGCTGAAACCTCTCACGTTGTCTTATACTCCACCTTCATTCACTCCGGTCTGGAAAACACCGCCCAATAAGAGCTTTCCTTGGAAATTTTGTGGAAAGTCAGCATCCTCTCTACCACTCATTCACATCCTTTCATTCTCCATCGCCTCTGCGGCATCTGCTGACGCCTCGCTAACACTAGCTCGCGATCCAAGCTCTGGATCCCCGTCGGCCATCTGTGAATGTGACTGACTAATACTGAAGCATATTTGTTCCATGAGACACTCGGGGCAGTCGTGAGAACTATAGCCGAAAGCCACAAAGAAGCATGCACAGAACGAGCGCATACTCACCAGCTGAGTGAATGCAGAGACATGCCGGGCGACGTGGAGGCTATGAGTACAGTAGCATTGCTGGACAGAATCTCACCAGATTAGGAATTAAGAGATGCTCCTGTCATTCATCCAAAACAGCTCGCCTAAGATAATTAAGATGGAGAGACGAAGACAAGACAATCTGTAAACTCTACAAAGACAGGTGGAGGTGAAGGGAGCTTCATCAGAGTGAGGTGAAGTTCAGATGATCGGCTCTGCAGTGAACCCTGACCACGTGGGTGCTGGTTGCTCACCATTTTCACTCATTAATACCAGTGTGGCCTCTAGATTTACAGATATTCTGCTCACAAACAGGCTGATTATTGCTGCCATTGTTTGGCAGAAGACATCATTTCTAGAAAAGACTAAACCAGATACGGAGGAAAAATGTAAACTAAAAGAAAAGCGGAGGAGAAGATCTGAGTTAGTAAAAGAAAGTGAAACATAAGGACAAAAAAGAGGAGGAGGAGGAGGAAAGAAAGATGGAGGGTTAGAGAGAAAGTCCATGATGAAACCACCATGTGAGGGCGGGAGCTGTGAGCGAGCGAGGAATAAAGACAGAAAAAGAGAGGAAGAGAGAGAGAGAGGGCAGATTTCCCCGAGGGGTGATGGAGGGGGGAGGGGAAGCTGACCTGTAAGTACAACACACACATGCACACACACTGTCCTCATTAATTAGACTTCATTAGTGGCTGTCGGATGAGACTAATCAGCGTGTGTTGTGAGATTGAGGGAAGCTGTGTGTGTGTGTGTGTGTGTGTGTGTGTGTGTGTGTTTGTGTGTGTGTGTGTGATTTACTGGCGGGGCTCAGCTGAGTCTGTGGAGTGATCAGAGCCCCAATCAGACCCCATAACACACACACACACACACACACTCATCTGGTCAGCCAACCTAATCTGTCATCCGTTTACATGCTACAGGTTGTCAGTTCAACAGCAGGTTTTGTGTGTGTGTGTGTGGGTGTGTGTGTGTGTGTGTGTGTGTGTGTGTGTGTGTGTGTGACCTTGTGTAAATGACAGCTCCAATACAGATGACACACATATCATCCCGGCTGCTAAACACTATCCCTCGCCAGGTAATATGTGTGTGCGCAATACACAACATGATGGATTTACACACACACACACACACATACACACACACACACTGGGTTTATGGCATCTGTGCAGGTGGTGCAGGTGGAGGAATAGCTGTTGCATTATTATGATGGATCAACATGTCTGTTTCCTTTTTCTATCTTTGTTATACAAACAAGAAAAATGAGAGAAAACGGGATGTTTCTAATGGCTTTAGAGACACAATACTCGAGTTATTGTTGCTCAGCTGTGATTGGACTGTTGACAGGAAAGGGGTGGGGCTTAGAATCGGTCAGTTAATAACTTTCTTCTTCTAGTTAATTAAACAAATCCTGTGATACTGTTTCCTGCTTACTGTGTGACTGTCTATGTCCATTTGAGGTACACACTCACATTATCGGTTCAGGAGACAACACACACTCACACACACACACACACACACACACCCTCAGTTTTTTGCTGACACAGATGTGGTTTTGTCAGTTGTCTTTTCGGCAGGCTCAGATCTTCAGGCCTCCAAAGAGAGCTGAATGCCAGAGAGGACACACACACATATAAATGGGCAAATACCCACACATACACACACACACACACTCTCTTTCACTTCTCACAAATTAACACGCATTAACACGGCATGCACGCACACACATGCACACACCTGTCTGAGCAGCAGCTGTCCTGGGAATCGATCTGTCACTGCTGGAGCGTGGCGAGGATGAGCTGCCTTTGTGTGTTTGTAAAAAGAGCCTGGTGTGTGTGTCTGTGTGTGTGTGTGTGTGTGTGTGTGTGTGTTCTTGTGTGTGTTTTACACTTAAAAAGAAAGAAAGGATTTTCTCTCCTTCTCTCTACTGTCTTTGTTTGCAGAAACAATAATTATTATTATTATTATTGTTGTTGTTGTTGTTGTTGTTCAGAACTGTGGCTTGCATGTTATTTCACATTAAAATGTAAGGAAAAGGTCCAGTTTTTTACATTTTATGCCTGGAAAAAATAGTTTCTCTTCTCATATATATTTGTTATATTTGTCCACATGCTTTTGAACTGGTTCAAAAACCTTCAGAATATATGAATAACAGGATTTCACTGTGAGATCTTCCCATCAGGCCTCTTTACAGAACATGCTGTATGAGCTTTATAGGTTGAGATTCAATTTTTGGATGAATTAATCTGATCAATAACAGTATTTTCATATTTATCAAGTCAAGAAATGTTCAAATTACCTACAATCTGAATATTAAGAAGAAGTTATTGCATGACAAAGAAAACACGTCAGACCAACGACTGATCAGTGTCTTTGGTCTTTAAACAGGAGCTTGAAGTCGTGCTGCACCACCCACAGCTAACCTCCCCCCCCCACTTCACCTTGACTTGTGTATTCAGTTGCAGTATTTTACTGCCTGTAAAAGCAGTATGAGGACCACCGTCAACTTTGACCCCTGCTACAGAGCAGGAATAGAGACGCAGCCAGGGGTCACACACACCCTGTCCTTTGTCTTTCTGTGTCATGTGTGTGCGTTCGTGCACATGTGTGTTACCTATGAGTGTAGAAACAAGTCAAGTAATTTTACAGCTTTAATCATCACTGAAGTCATTCATCCAGCAGAACATCTCTCAAGTCATTATCACTGCTGACGAGCAGCGAATCCACGCTTCTGTTCTCTGTTTTGTGAAGTCACGTCAACGTCCAGAGCAGCTGCAGATCCTAAAGACCAGAAGTCTGCTGCTCTAAATCACAGAGAACTCAAAGTGCAGAGCATGACGCTCAAGTGACTTATCAATTTCAGTCTGACTCATCAAGCCGAACTGTAGATTCAGATTCACAAAACTCAAACCTGTCGTGGAACTGAAATCTGTTGTGTTTAATGAGGTAAGATGCAGTCCTCTCCACCTTTCCTTCGTGACGATGTGGTTTTCAGTGAATCCCAGCTTGGGAGGCGGAATAAACTGAAAATCCAGTGAGCATAAATGTTGCATGAAGAGTTTAATAAAAGGCGACCTCTCTGATTTTGTTAGCAGAAAATATTGCCACCGATACCAAATTCCTTTCCAGGTTACTCTTTTGGTTTATTGCTTTATGACACCCATTTGAACTTAAAGAAACACGTGTGCAGCTGAATGTATAGAACTGCATTAATATGGGCTTTTATTGATTAAATTGGCTAAATCGACACATTAAAGGCTTTGTGTGATTAACTAACCTGTTAACTAAAGATATGTGCAAACGTGGTTGTGGATATATGCTGACAGCGCTGATTCCCTTCACTCTGGTCACTGTGTGGGTGTGTGTGTGTTTGTGTGTGGGTGTGTGTGTGCATGAAGTGAAGGTGCTTTGGTGCTAAGCAGAGAACAGGCTGGTGTGAAAGTCGATCTGCACTGTGGCTGATCGAGAGAGAGAGAGAGGACTGAAAATCACCGTAGCTTTCACTGCTGCCATCACAGTGTGTGTGTGTGTGTGTGTGTGTGCGTGTGTGTGTGTGGTAAAAGAGCAGCTATAAAAAGACTTGAGTTACTGAACACACAGTGGGGTGAAAAAAGGAGAAAGAACAACAATAGCTGATACTCCGACACACACACACACACTCTGGGACGCACTTTGACCCCGTCAGCTGCTGCCATGCTTGCTTTGGGCTTCGTGCCGCGCGACAGGTGAGCAAGCTAACGGACGGCCGCCTGGGATAGCTGGGACGCCTTGCATTTCACACACACACTCACACACCGACAAAGAGGGTTAAAAGCATTCACATGTACATGCACGCACAGAGGCACAAGGTCAGGGCCGGGTCGGGGCCGAAACACACACACTCTCACACCCACACTCACACACACACACACACACTCCTTGCATTCCTATATATGTCAGTTGTGTAATTAAAAGGCTCGCACCTCTTTGTCACTCTCACTGTGACACACTGATCAATGTTAGCTTGATGTTAGCACAACGTCACACACTGTCGATGCACATAATGTTATTGAAGATATTACCTGTGTATGCACTGTGAAGCTGCTGGTGACATTTGGTTTAGAAAGTTGCCAAACATGTAAGTGCATGTAGGACCAATAGCAGTCCTGCGTTTAAACAAGCTGGGGTGTTTTTCTACCCGTTGAGTGTCACTCACCATGTTTTCACCTTCCAGGAAGCCTCTTCAGGTAAATACACCAGTCTGCGTTTACCTGAACGGACAAGCTGTTCAAAGGTCTGATTTACTGCCTGATGCAGTGATGCCACGCTCTGCGCTTGAACATGGTGTTATGCTGCTTAAGGATTAGGTCACACACACACACACACACACACACAGGCTGTTGGCAGCGCTCCAATGAATACTACAGCCCAGTGTAATGAATAAATGACTGATAACATTACAGAGGATAACCTGCTGGCACATTACCAAATGGGTTGTGTGTGTGTGTGTGTGTGTGTGTGTGTGTGTGTGTTTGTGGTGTAATACAAAGGTCATTCAGGGTTTACGCAGTCGTTCTGAACCTGTTTCATGTGGAAAAGGGGGAATTCGTGGTGAAAACACAGGAAATGAGTTCAGTCATTCACTGAAACTGACAAAACAGACAAAAGCTCAGAGGTTTCATGAGAAGTAGAACAAGTTGCAGAAACACCTGCAAAACTTTTAGTTTCCAGTTGAAATACTCAGCGTGTACTGCTATCGAGTGCAAGTAAGCAAACTCCCACAGTGCAGTGAAGCCTCAAACCCTCATTTTTGTCGTTTAAATCTGACTCGAGGACAGTTCCCGAGTCTCCAGCTCACTTTGAGACAGATTTTGAACATGTTTAATTGTCAGATTATTTAAATGAAATTTATTTGATCTCTAACTCCCGGGTGGACATGAAACTTGTTGATTCATCAGTACAAATAATGAACAATATAAAAATATCCTGTTCGTTAATGGAAGTAGGTACAAGCCCATGGACATCAATACACGAGGAGAGCATCGACTACGGCTCCCCTGGAGCGTTTAAGCCGGAAGCATCCGATCACTGAGCTATAAATTCTGCTGTGTGGACTTCAGATTCTGGGTCAGGTTTTGAGGGCTAATCCAGCAGCTCTGCTGGCATCTTCACCACGATAACAAACTACTGAGGCTGTGGTATTAAAGTAGTGAAGTATTTAAAGCCATTGGCCCCAACAAGCTAACACAAAAACACAGGCTTCTCAGTGGAAATAATTAAAACTAATGGCAACAATAGAAGTATTCTGCACCAGCTGCTCCTCCCACTAAAAAATGACTAATGGAAATATTTGAGTTTTGTGCCCCCCCCCCTCCCTCAGGTCAGTGTACAAAGCTGGGCGAGGCTGAGAAGCTCTGAGCTCATTACTACTGATAAATAACAGAGTAATAAACCGGAGAGGCTGAGTGATACAGAAACACAAACACACAGTGACAGAGTGGCGTTTAAATGTGGAGCCAGACACTCTGTCTCCATCCAGCTCTGTCATTTCTACAGTGTGTGTCAGTCTGTTCATTACCTGTGGGTGTGTGTGTGCGTGGGAGGGGTGGGGGGGTGTCCGGGTCAGGGTGTGTCTGTGTGTGTTCTTGGTCAATCTGTGTGTTCCTGTGTGTGTGTGTGTGTGTGTGCAGAAGTCAATTAGAATCAATTTGTACCCTCAGCTGTTTGACCCCCCCCAGCCCATCTTCCCCTGACTCCGTCTGTGTGTGTCTGTCACCTTGTTGCCTTGTTATTGCAGCGCTGGTGGCTCCCTTTGGTCACTGTGTGTGGGTCAGTTTGGTCACAACGTGAGTTTTTTTTTTTTTTTTTTTTTGGGGGGGGGGGGGGGGGGGGGGGGGGGGGGGGGGTGAATGAGACAGACAGACACCGCTGAAGTCATTGGTGTATTTGAGGTGAGTTGAACCAAATCAGATTGAAATTGGTAAAATCACTCAGGATGTTTCGTCAAGACGGTGCTGCAGCTTCATCACTTGCCTGCTGTTGATCTGCTCGTTAAGTATTTTTCAAACAATTTTGGCTTCACCTACAAATTTAATTTTCTAAAAGTACTCCTTTATATCCAAGAAATAGTCCCCATAAAACACTTGACAGTGCATTCTGTGGATCATCTTCACTACCTGGCACATGTTGGTTAATGTTTTCATGTAATCTGTTGATGCCGTGGGCACATTCATCTCCAAAAGAGGCAAAAATCTCAGATCATAATCAACAAATAAAACCAACACTATCTATATATTCAGATGCCACTACAGCTAATAAGAGTGAGTGTTGATGATGCAGCAGTTTGGCTCCTAATAATCAAGACTTTACTTGGGTTTCATATATTCAGTTGGACTGTGTCTGGGTACGGTGATGTTCTCTCGTGTGTAAAGCTGCATTCAGACGCTGCTGCTGCAGTTTGAATGTAAAGACGCGAGTAGGTGCGAATACACACAGACTCACTTCAGGCAAACTGAGACAAAGACAAAGATGATCTGAAAATGATTAAACTGGAGCAGATGATTCAGACTCATCCCAGTGATCTGTGAATCTGCTTCGTTCATGCACAGGTGAGAGGAGGAAGGAGAAAACGGGAGGAAAATAAAATCTTGCTTAGTAAAGAACAACAGGTTTTTTTTATCAGGTCTAATTCTTCATTCTGACTGACATCTGCTCCTCTGACTCTGAGTAAGACAGAGAATCCACCTTTAATACAGCTGTAAGGTCTCTAGTAATCACGCCACTGCACGCTTTTTGTCGTAAAAGGCTAAAGGTCACGGGTTGCCAGGTTTGCTCAACTGACTCTCAGGGCCAGGAAAGAAGGTTTTATGAGACTGAACCCACGTTTCTGTTGTTTGTTCAATTGCTAGCTGTGTGTATGTGGCGGCTCATGGTGACCTGGTGACATATTTTATCAGGGTGTTGCAGGACCAGCCCTTGGCCTCCATACTTTCTATTTCACAAACTTTTGTGTGTGTGTGTGTGCATGTGTGTTTGTGTGTGTGTGTGTGTGTAAACAGTGCTCACCTTGTTCTAGGACCATAAAGCTAGTGTGTTTATCAGTGATTGATTGCTCAGGCCTCAACTGAGGCATTAGCAGCTTCCATATCTCCAGGCCCTGACTGCTGAGTGTGTGTGTGTGTGTGTGTCCGTGTTGACGAGCTGATGACTAGCCATGGTGGTTTAGTTGGTAGCATGACTCTGTCTCCGTCTTGTTTTGTCGGAAGCGTGTGTTACCTGCGCTGACAATTAAATAGCACGTGTCACATTCCAGGTTGTGTTTCCGCGTTCGCGTGTCTGCATGTAAACGTGTGTATTTTGTTCGTGCATGCCACTGTGTGTGTGTGTGTGCGTGCGCCAGTTTGTGCATGTGCATGTGGGTTTTTGTGTGTGTCATTGCGTGTGTCTGTGTGCATGTGTTTGATGCAGGTTAATGATTGCAGGGTTTGGTGTATGTGTGGCTTCCTGTGGGTTTAAACCCAGTGCTGATAGAGAGGGTTACATCAGGACACACACACACACACACACACACAGACAGCTGTTGTGTAGTGTAAAGTGTATAGCTGTACATAATACCAAACGCACGAACGCACTAAGACTTCTCTGTAAGCAGAGCACAGAAGATTTAACCCTCAAGCGTCAGCGAGCCTCTGAGCTCAGACCCTCAAGGCTCTGTACAGTCCTCTGAATGTGATCCAGGAGAAAAACTCTCCCTGCTGACTCTTTTATTTCGTCCACAGAAGACTGAATCACAGACTCATTTTGGGAGGCGTCCCTGCATAATGAGGTCTTACGGATCAAATTAAACATACAGGAGAAATCAAATGTAGCGTGCAAACAACATAACTGCAATATTAGAAAATGCTGGAGTACTACCAGGAAGTAACTAGTCTAAGGGTGCATTCCATTTGACTGGGAAGTCAGAATTTCTTAGGAAATTTCGGCTGGAACGCCTCCCGAAGTCTGATTGCAGACTCGGAAAGTCAGAGAAACCTCGCCAGCGCCAACCTCAAAATCCAAGATGGCCGTTCCGTGCATCATCAGTCGCTACAGGTGTCTCATTACATCGGTCGTGCACTGAGTACTGTCTGACTTCTTTCTGTGGACATGTTGCTACAGTGTTTGTATGCATAAAACACCTCATAATGTGCACTTACCCTTGCATTCCTGGAGGCCTCCATCTTGGTTTTCCGTCTTGCCGTACTGGAACGTGGTCAGCTTGGGTGTGACGTCATTCCCAGCCCCGACTTCCGAGGAAAACGGAACGCAGTCAACACACCTGTTTGTCTCAGGATGATTGCTTTCTGGAGAATCAGGCAGGGTTACACACACACACACACACACACACATGTTGACTTGTCACGTCTTCCTGATATCTGTTGTTCTTTCTTATTTGATTTGGGCTTTGTTTTCATTTTTCTTCTTACTCTTTCTTTCTCAATCACTCACACACACACACACACACGCACACACACACCTTGTCAACTGTTGCAACCACATCAGTCTTGTCTCCCACTGTGTGTTTCTGATCATGTGAGCGGCTGGTTAACTAAATATTAACCAGCTAGAAGACAGTTGGTCCACTGTGTCAGTATGTCCAGCAAAGCAATTATTCACCGCCATGACAGTGTGTGCGAGTGTGTGTGTGTGTGTGTCACAATAGGTGCCGTTTTTTTCTTCACACAGACAGAATGAGACATACCTGGTGTGTGTGCATGTGCGTGTGTGTGTGTGTCACTTTTGCTTTGTGCAATGTGTGGTATTTGTGTTTTTCATTTATCTCTTTCACGTGGGCTATCGTGAGACACATCCTGTGGCCGTGCTGTGTGTGTGTGTGTGTGTGTGTGTGCATGCCAGGAGAGTAATTACAGGCTTGGTGCAAGGCCTGGACAAATTACAGAGGATCACACACACATGCACACACACACACACACATGCACACGCACACACTCCCTGCCTGTTACCTCTGTCTCTCTTTCTCTCTCCAGCCTTTCAACCTTCAGCGTTGCTTAACACTGAGAGCTCAGTCAGATCAGACCATAACAAAATACACCCCTCACACACACACACACACACACACACGAACATGGAGACACACCCCTCCACTCGGGTTAGGAAACACTGCCACAGAAAAACATCCACCTTAACAAGTCATTTAGTCTCCTAATGACTCATAAAATCTTATTTTCTGCAACAAAAGTGAAAATCTGCCAACATGTGGAGGTAATTCTACCACTGAACATCTTTTTAATGTTTAGTTTTAATTAAACTCTTATTTAGTTCTCAATCAAGTTGAAAGTGGTAATTTTAAGGCCACTTTAAGCATCCCTTCCTATCCCCTGCCTCTGTCCTTGAGTCCACTATTAATTTTGTTCGTTTAGCCTGTGATTTCAGGCCTCGATGCAGTTGGTTGCGCAGGGTTCACAGGTTTTGCCACCAGAGCAGTGCTGCATGTGGCCTCTGTGACTGGAAACTGAAAGTTACAAGCACATCACACTGCTGTTTGCTATTGGTCAACAATGTTAGGCTGCTGGTTGTGTTTTCTGGTTGTGAATATGACGGAAAAGGCCAAAATATACTGTGTTTGTCCTTTTTCCCGGTGCAACACCAAATAAAGTTTCATTTAACGCGCTAGCACTCCGAGCTATCACCCGAGGCTCCACTGCTGCTAAGAGGTGATTTGTTGTTTTTTTAAGTGGGAGAGTGTGTCTATCTCTGCTCATCACAGGTCAAAGGTCAGATAAGGACTGTCTGCTGGGAAATGGAAGAGGAGGAGGTGAGGGGAGTCACCTGATGACAGGACAGGAGGAAGAGGAAGGCACAGGGGAAGTAGTTAGTGTTAGCACGCTACTGGTGTTGATAGGCGTCCACAGGAAGGTGTTTGATAAGTGAGGCTGTGAGTTATTGAGTAACCAAAACTCTGTTGGGTAACAGGTTACAGCAGCGGTTCTCAAACTTTGCCCCCCCCACTTCAGACACCAAAAACAGTCCAAACCTCCCACCCCGCAATTTTTAATTTAATGACGAGAGCAGGAGCAGCTAAAGTTCAGCACGATAACACCAGCAAACTCTTGTTTGTGTATTTTCTCCACATTTATCAGGTTCTTTCACCTCAGCTTCTCTCATTATTTTACCTCCAGTCACCCACGGCCCCTCTGTGGTGGCTCTATGGCCCTCCAGAGGGGCCCGCCCCCCAGTTTGACAACCAGCATGTTCGGGGATCAATTCCCCTCCTGTGGGGGCAAGAGATATTGACAGGTTGGGGGTTTGAGTCCCCGTGGGGCTGCTCATGCTGACAATAAGCATTCTTCAAGCACATCAGATAAAACCTTTACTGTAACATCCTAAATCCTTCAATCCTTGTTCTTACACCTTTCTTCTGCAATTGGAAATGTTTGACACATTATGCACCGAAGCCAAATAAAAAAATCATTTGATATGGTGTAAAAGTGTGTGATTAAATTAGCAATTTGGCATTAATATGGTGAGGATGTTGTTTATAAGACACATAGTTATTGCCAGCGTTCACTTATTTTTTTAATCCAAACGACGATCTTCGCTTAAACCGAACCAAACGGGGACCATTTCACAACATTAACCTCGTCTTTTTTCTGGCACTGTAGACAGCAGGGCTTTTGGAGCTGCTCCTTCACCTTTTCACCTTCTCTCAGCTGAATCGTCAGCATTTGTCCTGATTGATTTTCACAGGAAGTTTTGTCATTCAGTAAGATCCACACTTAAAAACGAGGGTCCAAGCACTTCGGGGTTGCTTGTGTCGCTCACCATCAGCAGTCCAGTGCTTTCAGCGCGGTATCGAAGTGGCAGCTGTGGTTAGATAGTTCATTAGCTGTAGTGGTGCTCCAGCCTGAGCAAGCAGGTCGACCACTCTTAGATTTCTCTTTGATTATTACTGAATCGTCACAATCGTTCTTCTTGGCTCTTTAATTTACAGAGTGTGCTTAGACATTATAGATGAGGTCGTGTCAGGCTACAGCAGTTGCAGTTTGGTGTTTGCACCATGTGACAGATAACCCCCACAAACAAACTTATAGCCTCTCCTCTCACCCTCTTGTCTTCTCCTCCCCTTCCTCTCTGTTGTCCTCTTCCTCCAACCTTCAGTCTCAATATCAGCACAATCTCAGCAAGATTTGAATTTTTAATTTCCCACCCATTTATAAATCTAGCTGTTTCAGAACATAAGGCCTCTACTGTTAACGCTCCAGCTGCTGTTTTAAATTTAAGAATCTAAATCAGGATCTAATTTCAATATTTTCCTTTTCGGAACAAATCAAATTGTTAACAAAACAAAGCATTGGACAGAGGATTGTGGAGCGTTGGCAGGAATCTGAGCTCTAACATGTTGGACCTATCAGAGTTGGGTTTGAACAGGAAACTGGCTTCTTTTGTCCAACACTTACAAACTAAAGCGTGAACCTACATTCATTAAAATGTGACTGGAACAGCGCTCAGCTGGACGGAAACGTAACGTGCTAATACTCCAGATGAACACTGGACCAATTCAATCACCAAACAAGCCAAAATGAGACAGTTCCACCAGCCAGAAGCAGAGTCTGAAAGTGGAACAGAACGGTGGCGTATGGCGAAAAATAACTTCCCAAACTTCGGTTAAGAAAAACATGAATTTCAGGGAAAAATCTGAAAAACAACTACAATGACGACACCATGAAGACACCAGAAACTGCATCTGATGTTGTTTGGCTCCTTTCTCCTCCTCTCGTCTCCTCAGACGTTACGATGTACCGCGAGTCTGTAAAACATGTTGCTCTTTGAAGGTATGTGCTAATAGGAGCTATTACACTCACTCTTCTCCTCCCCGCCCATTTACTCACAAACACTCTCTTCCCTTCCTCCACCTCCACTCCTCTCCTTCTCTCTGTCCTTTTCCGTGTCTCTAATTAGCAGTGTGTTAAACTTGGTGAACAGCGGTCAGGAATGCCCCGACAGGCTCGTAAAAATGACATCAAACTCCCAGAGACACCGACAAACAGGTCTAACCTCCCTGCTCATGCAGTGTTCAGTGAGGAATGGACGGACGGATGGAAAAGAGAGGAAAATAAGCTGGACGGAGAGAGAATTTCTGACAGAGAGAGACTGAAAATACTGAAAAATGTTGTTTGTCACTTCAGTTAAGTCAGACAAAAAGTCACTGAACCAAACTGAGGTGAAAAAATGAAACTGAGCTGATGTAAAGTGAGTTTATCAGAATTAAAAAGAAAAAAAGGCCTTAAAATTAAATACAGTAAGGTTGAATTGAGAAAGCCAGAAACAGCAGCCGTGTTTCCGTCTACTGACGAGCTAATTTTAAGCAAAAATGTTGAAATGTAGCAAAAAATAAAAAACAAAGACAATGCAAATTACCATGAACTGGTTTGGAGAGAGTAAAGTAGGCTAAGCTAAGCTAGTTTCAGCAGAAGTCGACGTTATGCATGACTATAATAAACAGAGTAGAAGAAGAAGAATGTTGAAAACCTGAAACAACACAAGAAGAACGGAGAGAAGTCTGCTGGAATTTGTTTCATTCATGTTCTTCCATGTCAGCCATGTTTTCCCGTGCCTGTTGTTGGTTCTACCAGCCACGTTCTCGCATATAATGGGAATAGACGACGACAGAGGAAACAGCTTCTTCTTCTTCCTTGGGTTTTGTAGCAGAAACAGCTGATCAGTCATGTGACTTATATGTTTGCATGTTTCCATCTCCCATTTATCTCATTAACACTTTTTCAAAAAAAGCAAAAACCAACTCAAGCCCTTTTTCAAGAATTTGGCCTTTTCCATTAAAGCCTTTCAAACAAGCATAAAAACCCTTTGATGGAAACACGACAATAGACGATCATAAAATAAGTTAATTGGATGTCAACAATTGTTTTTCTATAGTTAGAATATTCTGTAAAATTAAAGCTTTGTCAGTGTTAATTCAAGATGTCGCAGTAAATTAAAGCTGAAATTGCAAATGTGTTTTCTCAGAAATATCTGTTCAATATGTAAAAAAAGGTATGAATATTTCAAATAAATAGAATATAGAAATTGTCTAATTTAGGGATTTCAAACATGGAGGTATTAAACAGCTAATTCAGACTGGCCTGTGTTAGGATGTGAAAGCTAGCTGCGATATTCCTGATTAATGCTGTTACTTCTTAAATTCAGGGTTTAACAAAACAAGTTTTAACTTATTCCTGAAGTTCAGATTTTTAAAAATAAAACCTGAGGCTGAAAGAGGAGAAAATACAGATATTGTGTCAAACCGGATGTGTTTCATATTTAATTTGATTTATTTAAGGATCGACAACACAACCAAAAATATCATTTTAAACTGAGATCACTTATTCTGTTGTTCCAGTACGATAAAAGACAAACACAAAACATCTACCGTTAAATACCTGCTCCTCTCCTTCTCTCCATTCTTTCTTCACTCATTCATCCCTTCATGATTTCTCCTCCCACTCCTCCATCTTTGATGTCTCTCCCTCTGCTCTGCCTCCCTGTTCCAGCGTGGACACACAATGACTCTTTCATGTCGAGGGAGGAGAGACAGAAAGAGGAGGGGAAGAGGAGAATGTGGAGGTGAAGAAGGAAGCCTGGAGAGAGGGGGTGAAGGAAAGATGGGAGATGGGGAGGAGATGGAGGAGAAGGGGGAAAGGAGGTGGAGGAGGAGGGGAGAAAAGAGGGATGAGTGGAGGAAGGGTAGACTGGGGTCAGAGCTGACGTTGGGGGGTTGATGTGGGGTCAACATGATGAAGCAGTAATGGAAGTGTGTGTGCGTGTGTGTGTGTGTGTGTGTGTGTGTGTGCAGTGGTATCAGAAGATGTATGGTTGGTTGACTGAAGAGAAAGAGACAGAGGCAGATTACAGCGGAAGGTAGAGAGGTAATGGCCTCGATGTGGGCACGCTACAGAGTGTGTGTGTGTGTGTGTGTGGCCTCATCTAGCCTCATTTATATTTTCCTCTCTAATTATTCACCTTTTGCTCCCTCAAGTTTTAACTCCTGAACAACAAACAGCACAGGCAGACATAAAGACTGTGTATGATTCATGCAGGTTGTTTCCACTGTTCTGGTGCGACGGCTTGGTTTAATAACACTGAGGCTGAGGATGAAATAGCCTCTCTGGTGCTGGCCAATATTTTGTTTTACATCCAGCGTCAATGTTTCTAAAAAATCTCACTCTCTGGAATATATCTTGGCAGCTTGCTGCTCTAAGGGAACTATTTCCTGCACTGAACTTTAGCCCTGAACCTAAACTGAGCAGTGCAGAATCATACCAGGATGGGCTGCTGTGTTAATGGTACAGTGTCTGTTCCAATTTTTTTTTAAATTACCAATATAAAGTGGTCAATTGTGAGTGAACGCTTGCATCATAAAATCTCTTGCTGGTGTGTTTAAGGATGCTCCGTCATCAGCATTCAGTATTCTTGAGCTCTGGTGTTGATGTGTAAAATCAGCCCTTCAGAAACAATAAACTCTACAGATGTTGTGACGAGGATCATGTGAGAGCAGACTGTAGAGTTAAATCTGTTGCTTTTCAACAGCTGTTTATCCAATATTAGAGTATCTTTGAATGGTGCAAGGGGAGTTTTTCCTCTCAAAGAAAAATGACAACTTAATTTGACAACATTTACAGAAGCCTAAATGTTCTTTTTGATTAATTACTCGACTCGTTCGGGTTTCTAATCTGTGCATCTTATCTGTAAAGCTGACTTGCCAAAGGATGCCTTAAAGTTTGGAGATCAGATTTGACTGGTCAGTGAATGTCTTAAGAGACTGACAGAAAATTAATCAGCAAATATTTTGATGTTTGGTTAATCTGTCAAATCAGTTCAAGCGTCTGAAATCTGGAGATTTTCTTATGGTTTGATATAATTTTAAACTGAATGTCTTTGGGTTTTGGACTGTTGGTCAGACTAAACAAGTGTTAAACAAGTTGTTAGCTGCGGCCCTAAACATGTGGTGTATTTTGGAAAACATTCAGCAGAACTAATGCCAAGTGTCAGCGATCAGTAAAAACATGTTCCTTTAACATGTTGCAGCAGAAATCCATTCTGCAGTCTGTGAACACGGAGAGCAACACGCGAGTGTTTGTATTCAGAATAAAGGAACAACTGGTTCTCATGTGTCTGGACGCGAGAGAGCGAGGGAGGTGACCTCTGATTGGCCGGAGCGACACAGAGGTGAGGTGAAAGGTCATCCAGGGGTTGCAGAGAGAGAGAGGGGGCATATCAACACCTTGTCTAATATCCACCCTGCAATGTGTGTGTGTGTGTGTGTGTGTGTGTGTGTGTGTGTGTTTGTGATTGATCCGTTCAACCTGGTGGCCGTGGCTATAGATCCGAGAGGCCGGAGATGGGTGTGTGTGTGTATTGGTCTTTGTGTGTGTGTGTGTGTGTGTTTGGGGAGGGGCGGAGGGATGAGAGGCGATCTGTCTCCCGTGGCGACAGGCCGGACCGTGGACCCTTCCGCTTCCTCTAAATATTTACAGAGCACAGGCCAATCAGAGCCAAGCAGACTCTGGCCACCAGCCATGACATGAAGGAGTGCGTCTAGTGTGCATCTGTGTGTGTGTGTGTGTGTGTGTTTTGAGTGATTACACACATAATCCAGTCATACCTTGGACTTTGGCTATGTTGCACAGTTGAAGGTTAGTCTGAAGTAAAGAATGTAACACTTACTTAACACATTTTAATAATTAATATCAGATCCACGATTAGCTCTGACACACATGCTCGCTCTCTCTCTCTCGCTCACACACACACACACGCACACACACATAAACACAGACAAACACACCATAAAAAAGTTCCCTCAAACCTATACAAAGTGTTCAGATTAACTCTGTTCCTCTTGAAAACACACTCAATTTCATCCAAACATGCAAAAACACATCCCTCTCTCTTCTTTTACTCTCACGCACACACACACACACACACACGCACACACACACACACACACCCAGAGCATGTGCAGTGAAAGTGCTCTGCCTGCCTGTTTGAGCGAACAGTAAATGAATAAAATGTGTTTGAGCCGCTGAGAGGAAGTGGTTTCCAGACCGCCTCAGCATGTTGGAAACAGCTGTTTGTGCATATGTGTAAGTGTGTGTGTGCGCTTGTGTGTGTCTGTATGTGCATGTGTGATTCAGCTTGTTCTTGAGCAGCATGTTTTCATCCTGTGTGTGTGTGTTTCCATCAATCTGTGTATCTCTTGATGTGTGTTTCTATGTGTGTGTTTGCCCCTGTATCCAGTGTGTGTGTGTGTGTGTGTGTGTGTGTGCGTGCTGTGGGGGGGTATGTGGGCCACTTAAGATTAAACCACAGGCCAGACAGAGCTGTGTGTCATCAGGCCAACCGCCATAGAGCTGAACATCCAGCTTCAGCCTGAAAACACGAGCGACAGAGATAAACATGAGGAAACGAACAGACGAGCATCACCGTCGGTTTTTCGCCTCTGTCACTGCGACAGGAAGCAAAGAACGTGTCAACGACTCTTTAATTTGCTCGTTAATCTTTATCGTGCATATTTTAAATTAATACCGAGCCATCAGCTGTGGCCTAACTCCATACCTTTACACATCCTTTCCTTCTTTCTGCTGTCACCTTTCCTTTGTTTCTTCCTCAGTTCCTTCCGTCCATCCTTCGTCTGTCCATTATCATTAACAGGATGCTAATGAGGAAGTGTTACCACATCAACAGTTTGGCGAGTTGCTTCATAATAACAAGAAATGTAGTCCAGTATTAGAGCTGTGCATTGATCCCAAAGCACTGAAACGCTAAAACGATTAAGAAAGGTTGTTTTAGTTTGTCTGTCGAACAGTAAAAACATGTTCACGACCTGACTGGACCAGATGCGATTTTGCAGTTTTGCAAGTTTTTATCTGCAGAAACAAATGAGCTAATACCACATGAGATGATGCACCTTTACCTGCTTCGTTAAGATTATATTTGCATGCGAAGCATTTTGGCCGGTTTGTGTTTTCATGCAAATTGTTTGGCTTCGGCTGAAAGGAAGCAGCCACTTCACTGCAGAGCCCGTTTTAGCGTCATCCACCTAAACCAACAATGACTCTTCAAAGAGTCTGTTGGAGTCGGGACTTTTTATGATTGGCAGGTCAGCCAATCTGTGTCTGAATTATTGAACACAGTTGAATTATTGGAGAAAAAACAAGCAAGGTTGGCAACAAAGAACGGCGATCAGGCTGACGCATTTTCTGGAGACAAATATCAACAAAGTTCTGCAAAGTTCAGCTTGAGATAAATTATTTTATGAGTTATTGCTCCTCACTCCATCCTCTAACTCTCGAATGTCTTAAATTGATATAAAAGAGTCAGACCTGTGTTCTCAACCTTTGAGCACAAAGCACTCTTTTAGTCTGACTAATAAAATGACAGAAAAAGGTCTGGTGATATTCTATATTTTTGTTTTTATTGACAAATCTCATGAAAAGACCAAAAACCAACATGAATGAATCAAACAAGAACTGTCTGTGTGTCAAAGCCTGATAGATCGTCTTCCTCTGAGCTCCATAGCTGAACAAAAACTATAAAAAAACATTTTTTCTGACTCCCACACACACCGTCCTGCTGCAAATACTCATGACAGCAGCAAATGTGGATTAATCCGCCGCTGAAAATAGTCCCCAACAGATTCTCTACTTCCTTCTGTTTGAGGGATAACAACTACGGCGAGCAGCTCTTCAAGATCAACACACCGTTTTCTGATCAGTTTGATTGATCATTGGTAACTTTGCTTCATCGAGCTACTGTTTTCACCATTTAACCCACACTCCTCTTCATCCTCCTACTCGTCCTCCTGTTCTTCCTCCTCCTCTTCCTCTCTCCCTCTGTTTTCTTCAAACTGTGTGGCTGCTACTTCCGTTTTGCCCATGAGCCGAATCTTCTGATCTTTACACGAAACAGATCAGGCTCTCTCTCTCTCTCACACACACACACACACACACACACACACACACACACACACACACACACACAGGCTGAACATGGACACACACTCCTTCACCTCATCAAAGTGGTGGAAGTGTGTGTGGGACGATGGATTTGATGGAAAGGTTGGGGGGCTCGGAAGTGTTTTAGTGTGTGTGTGTGTTGGGGGGGCGTGCACACATGGCCACATGGACACACACACACACACACACGTACAGCTGGGACTTATCAGTGTTTACTCTCTCCTGTCTGACTGTACTTAAACTTTACCTCCTCTCTCTCCACTCTCTCCATTCGCGCACACACACACACACACACACGCACACACACACAGAGGAACTACCACCCAGCCAGATCGAGGGAAGCCTTTATCTGAGCTTGGCGCTAAGCTGTGAATGGTTGTGTGTGTGTGCGTGTTGTCAGCCTGTGTGTTTCTGTGTGAGTGTGTGTGTGTGTGTGTGTGTGTGTGTGTGTGTGCGCACACGTGTGTGTATCTGCTTAGCTTGGCAGACTGCCAGGGAACTTCTCCTTGCGACAACAGCCACGCGCCATGGCCTGCTGTGTGTGTGTCTGTGTGTGTGTGTGTGTGTGTGTGTGTGTGTGTGTAGGTTGAGATTTATTTATATCTATTCGTATCCTACAGTGCTGTCGCAGGTGGACACAACCCATCCTGGGCTTCAGGTCTGTAGTCCACCTCGGGTCTGGATCTAAACCTGAGAACAGTCACATGCTGCTTCTTCAGCCAGCCAATCAAAATGAAGCAAACTGCTGATTTGAATGTGGCTTCATGTCGGAGATTGAGTTGTGTTTTGGCTGGGAAGCAGTCATGTGGGCTGCTGGGTTCAAACCTGTGTTAACCAGCCCCAGTCAGATTCACATTAGGCCTGTCTCTGCAGATTTGTGGAGTCTTTGTGTTTAGAAGAACGGGCCACCGTTCCAGCCCAGTCAGCAGAATAAAACGTTAGCGTTGTACACTTCTGCAAACCACGGATACGTTACATTCGTATGCTCCATATCAACGTTTCTGCAACATGTAGCTCAGATTAACATGAGCTGAGTTTCTCCTCAGGACGAGGAGGGGATGGTGGTGAAGTGACAGCTCGGTGAGACAACCCTCAAGCAGCAGAACAGTGATCGGGCCTTATTTGTGGCAACAAAACCAGGTATTTTTAATGAGACTGGGACACTTTCCTGCTGTATCTGGTGACCAAACCGGTATTTCAAGCCAAAGCACAATCTTTTCCTGATGCTAACCAAGTGGTGTTTCTGCCTAAACACAACAAGCATTGTCACAACTTAAAACTGAAAATTGAGACATAAAGAAACGCAGTGTTTGAATGAAAAGAAACATAAAGTTTCTTCATCCCCCTTCACACGCTCCTCCGTATCCTGTAATATCAGTCTGAGCTACTTCACTGTTTGTTTTCAGTCATTTGCTTGTTGCCTGCGAGTGTCTGTCTCTCATTTTTCTTTATTACTGCCAAGCCTTTGTGTTTTTTTGTGTTCTGTAAAAATCTTTTTTAATTATTCCGGCCTTTAAACATTGTCAGTGTGCCATCCTATTGTTGGTGTTTGCATGTTCTGTATTTTAAAAAAAATATTTTGAAAATTGTTGATCATAAAAAATGAAATTTCAATAAATCCGTGGTTCGCAGAAACGTGCAGTGCCAACATTAACGGTGACTGGGTTGACTGTTCAGAGACAGAAACCAAGAGAAGACAGCTGAAGATGAAGTTCTTTTATCATTCTGAGCTTGGTGGGATCTTTTGGGGGGTTTCTGTTGAGATTTTGAAATATTCACGACTGAACAGAGGGCCACTTCCCCAACACATTTCAGTCTTCTCTCCTCCATCCTATGAGGTGGCATTATAAGAGCTGGGTATCTGAAAACCTGGGCAGCTTGGCTCACTGGGAAAATGTGGTTTTGCGATTAGGTTGAATAATCCTGAAATGTAACACATAGTGAATGTACCTTCAAAGTGTTTGACTGACTGTGCATTTCATGTTTTCCCTACTCTCTCTACTCACAGTGATTGCAGCACTATTGTTTTTATGCTTGCGTTTAGGCACTCAAAGCATTTGGTTGTGGTCATGGAAAGCTCATGGTCTTAGTTAAATAATAAAAAATCAACACTGACTTGAAGCACGAGACAGGATGTGTTTGCTTTTTCAATATTTAAGCAAAACTATGATCTTCCCCTAAACTCAGGGCCTCCTTCGCTTTAAAACGTATTACCAGTGAGCATGTTTGCAGTGAGAAATCACCTTTGCCTGGAAGAACAAATAGAAATATATCAGCGTGGCATATTTTAGGTCACCTCAGACCGATAGCGAGCCTGTGGAGTGTATATGTGCAGGTATACACTATTGTGTGAGAGTTTAGCTGTCACCGTATACTCCTGTGATGCTGTATAAGTGTGTGTGTGTGTGTGTGTGGCTGTGAATAATACACACACAGGTAAACAAATGCACCTGGGATGAGCGGCTTTGTGCTGAGAAGCGTCCCACTTCAGAGTCTCACACACACACACACACACACACACAGATGCATGTTTTGTTGCAGAATATGTGTCACCTTTCTCTTTCTTGTCCGTGAAAAGCTGGGACTGTACCTGAGATAAAGAGGGTGTGTGAGGCCTCGGTGTGACACAGTTGATGTGAACATATGTGTGTACCTGAAAATGTACGTGAGAGAAAGTGTCTGTGAGTGTGAGAGCTGACAGCGTTCACACATGTGAAGGTATAACAACCCGAAAGAGGAACCAGTAGTGTTAGCGTGCCGCCCAAAACAGAAACACAGTCCAAATGGATCTGACAGACCTGGACATGTGTTAGTAAAGCAGTTTACACTCATCAGTGTTAAAGCTGCAGTAAAGATGTTCAATTGTTCAGTCTCATTCCGAGGTCGTCAAAAACTCTGTCGCATGATTCACTTCTGAAATGTGGCAGTGATCCATATAACAACAACAAAAATCTGCATTTGAAGGCCGTATAATAACATATAAGGTTGACACTTACACTGCGATAGCACCAGAAGCTACCTATCAAGCTAGCAACATTGGCTACTGAACTGGTTAGCGTGCTAAATCCAAACAAAAGCACACTTGAAGACACGCTCTCTAACACGGCTGGCTTCAGGCTACTACGTGTCCATGTCATGGGATTGATCTCAGGATCTGATAAGGCCCACACTTTTACTATATCAGAACTTGAGCTGCAACTCCTGGCCTTGAAAGCACCATAATCAATAACCCCATTGTATATTTTACTACGCACACAACCAATGCTAGCTGCAATCAAAGCCGAGGACGACAACAATGAAGGAATCGAGGCAATCTGAGAGGAAAAGGCTGAAAACAGGAGAGCAGTAAATCCATTTCACTTTTCAAGGCCAGCAGGTCACTGGGTTATTGTTACCAGCACTACAACCCTTACACACTGATAACAGAGAGAACAGTGTCTATGTGCGTGTGTGTGTGATCGCTTATGAAGAAGCAGTGAACTGATCTCCTATCAGATCTCAGCAGACCGTGAACCGGTTAAACCCTGTCCCACGATCGTATAGCACACACGCACAAACACTTGCATACACCCACACCCACACCTGGTTTCTATACCAGAGAATAAAATACTGTAAAGTCAACATTCATCATTCATTTCATAACTTCCATTGGAGTTCCAGTCAGGTTCCTAAACTTCCTATCAAACTTTACTCAAGACATGTTGTTCTTGTGACCAGTTACATTTTATTTTGAAGACAAAACATCCTGCTGTGCGTGCGGTCTTTGTCGACGCGACACGACTTTCACCTCTTCATAGTTTTTCGGTGGGACCCCCCACCGTCTTTTGGCCTAATTACGAATTGAAAACAAGCAGAGTCTGTTTAATTTAGACGTAATGTTATTAATCAGGTTATTAATCTGATTCTGATTTATAGCTGACAGCTGGGGGCTGCGGAGGACACTGATTATTTTTTATTGATTTTTTTTTTTTTTTAAAGCGGGTGGTATTAAAATGTTGAGTCTGGGGAAGGTGAGTGTCTTGACCTTGTTTTGTCTGGTTAAGGCTTTGTCCTGTAAGTGGATGTGTTTTTAAATCTTTGCTGTTTGGGCCTGTTAAACCCAAATGTCTGGCAGCATCAGAGCCTTTAGGTGGCTGCATACCTGCCATAGAATTTAACCACATTTATGAGTAAAAAGACACATTTAGAGATTGAAATGTGTCTATTTTTGTGATTGATATGCAGACGTCTAGCTGTTGTCCCAAACTTGTCACCACACCTTGAAACCACCTGTTCCTAATCTGCAACATCACAACTGTTTTTATCACATTGATTAAAACGTTTCTGCTCAATTCTTGTCATTTGCTGCCCTTGTTAACATATTTTGAACACTAGAAAAATGGAAAAATGCCTCCAAAGCTTTAATTTCCTCCCCCCCATGTTTGCATATTAGCTGCAGCTGTTGTTGTTTGATACTTTTGCCACTTAGTGGTTTTCCTTGACCACAATTATGAACCTCTAAACTAGTCTGGAGTGTGATCAAACAAAAGCAAAATGCAGCGAGTTTTTAAAAATTATTTTCTGTTTTGGTGGATTTTGGGAGTCATTCACACCATGTATGTTTGAACTCTACGTCTGCTTCAGTTTCCTTAATTTGAACAGGTAAAAAAAAAAAAAAAATGACACCGGAGCCAAAGTACCAACACATTATCCATCTGCATCAGTTCCAGGAAGTGACCACAGAACAAATGAGAGCCCCCCCCTCCTCCATGATAATTATTCCTGAGAGTGAAGTATTTGAGTTGATTATTTGTGCTGCAGGGCAATTCACCAGTTTCTCATAATGAAAAAATCTCTTGTCACTCTAATGTAAAGTGTTTCAAACTCACAGTCTCAGTTTTGTTTGCTTTTGGTACTTAAAACAAATATCTCTCATAAAGGTTTATCTCAACACCTTTAACACATTTAGGAGTTTTCAGGGGCTGCAGACACCCTGTGTGTTTCAGCTAGAGCGAGAGGATGACACCTAATTTGGCCTCAGGTCTTAAAGGTTACAGTTGTGGTCAGCTTTTTACCGGGAAGGGCCTCTTAGGGGCATGGAGGTTATGGCACTGCTGGGCTTTTAGGGTTGATTTGAGGGTTAGGACCAAGGTTTGAACCATGGTTAGACAGAAGAAGGGGCTTTTAAGGGTCACAACAACTCCAGGTTTGAGGGTGAAGGCACTGGTCAGCCACAGTTTGTATTTAGGATGGAACAAAAGCCAGAAAGGAGAGGGTGTTTTTTTTTTACTGTTAGCTTGATGTCAGCATGGTCCCACATCATGCCAGTGTTTGGTACATCAGCTTGCAGAGAAGCAGCATTTGGCAGGATAAGAGAGCTCAAACTACCTGCAGATCTTGGGGAATTCATGAGCTCTGAGAGCCGTGTTTGGCTTCGAGGTTCCAGTTCTTGAAGGTTCCAGTTTTGGGTGACACTCGGATGAATTAGAGTTGTAAACTTGCAGAAAATTATCCAGAAGTCGAGCAACTTCCAGGTGCCGTCAAACAGTCCTGAACCACACAATCTGCTCTCCAACAGGGAGACAGAGGACACATACACAGACTCACCAGAAGCAAAGCTTGAGCACAGCATTCACACAGAAGGAGAAGGAAAGCCAGACACACAGAGGACAGAAGGCAGGATTAGGATCTGGGCTGGAACCAAAACAAGAGACAAGCAGTTATCTGAAGGTTTAGCTTAGCTTCACTTCTCAAATGTTATAACCGTGGTAAGCTTTCTGGAGATGATGTCAAACTTAAAGCTTTGGATACCTGAATGCTGCGTGGCTTCCAGCCTCGAAGAATTATGGTAGTGGTAAAGTTGGGGGGTTAGAGCAAGGGTTTGGACTGGGATTAAAGAAGGGAAGAAGGGGCCTTTAAAAGGCATGGGGTTAATAGCATTAGTCAGCTTTAAGTTTGGATCCAGTAGGGTTGGAGCCAGAATTAGAGAGGACCCCGTCTGGTGCTCAAAATGTGGTGTTAGTCTTGGTCAGCATTTTGGGATCAACCCCTGAGCTCGGACGGACCTCTGAAAGCTACATTTATCCAAGTTTTCGGGGGTTATGGTGGTGGTCATTTTGGAGGGTCAGAGTGAGGGTTGGGGCTGGAAAAGAGAAGGGGTCTCTGTGGGTCATCCTGGCTCCAGGTCCAGGGGGTAATGGTGGTGGTCAGTTCCTGGGCAGAGGAGCCTCCAGGGCCCGGGGCCTCCGCAGCGTCCGAGGGCCAGGCTGTGGCCAGGTCAGCGGGTGATGGATGAGGTTTAGGCTGCTTATGGCAGGTGTCCACCAGCCCTGACCAGTCCGGCTTAATCAGCAGAGCACTCGGACAACAGGCCCCATTTAACCTCCTAATGACCGGTCACTCAATCTGGACATACTCAAACACACACACACACACACACACACACACACACACACACACACGCACACGAACATTATGAACTTAGGAACAATTAAAGTGCTGGTTGCAGCGACAGAGAGTGTAATTAAAGCTTCACAGCTGAGTGCACTGAGCTGCTGCAGACTCTGACACATCTCATCTGATCAGTGTTTACTTGTGGTTTGAGGACAGTTAGATCAAACTAACATTAGGATGTGCAGTCAGTCAACATGTGACGCTTTCTTTGCTATTCTGTGTTTGTCTGATAGTTTGAAAATGTGTGTTTTATTGCATGTATTTGTGTTTGTGTGTGTGTGTGCGTGTGTGCGTGAGCTGAGCTGCACTTTTGTCAGTTGAACGTATTCAACTCCCCTCACTGACCCACTTTTTGCCGAACGTGGTCATTGTCTCACTTCATTCCGCTTCATTTGGCAAAAGAGTGTTTTGTGTGTGTCGCACGTGTGTGTGTGTGTGTGTGTATGTGTGTGCGTGTTTGTGTGTGTGTTCTGCAAGCGTTTCTTGAGTCAATTTTCTGGAAAAAAAAAAGTCACTAAGTACTCATGACATGGCAGCATTTTTGGAACATTTTCTCCATGATTCATTAAATAAAGGCAGTCACATTTCCCCTAGAGACACAAACAAGACCACACCATTCCTCTTATGTACGACAATTCTGCAAATACCGCACCATGCACTCACATAAGAGCAGGGACTGAGGCCTGATTTCATTTTTCACACAGATCATGGCTCTGCAGACAGACTTTCATGGGGTCTATGAGCTACACCGCTACTGTAAAAATGTCTGAAAGTCGATCCAAATCCAGAAATAGAGAACGTCTTTCTCTCCAAACTGAGGCTCAGATAACAAGAAAATTAAACAGTCTCTGTGTGTCTTTTCAGGGTTTAGGAGACAGGACATGAGGGGCGTCAACGATGCGTCAACAGTTTCCTCCCTCCTCCATTTGCCATTGCTATTAGCAATTGTGTTTGTGTTTGTGTGTGTGTGTGTGTGTGTGTGTGTGTGTGTGTGCGCGTGCGCTCAGGGTGATCACATTAGTGAAAGTACTACGTGTTAATTGGACAGTTAATATCAGAGGTGTGAGTACTAATTACCATAACGTGCGCAGATAACAGCGTAGAGTTTGCGTATTGGCTGTTTGTTTTCATTTAAGGAAGCACACACACACCTCTTTGAGTCCTCGCTGAGCTGAATCTGCAAACAGGAAGTGACCACACTCACTCATGTTTGCCACTGCAGAGCCATTTATCAGGAAAACCTTAACTGTCATTTTGCATGAAAGTAAAGACGCCTCCGTCTCTTGGGGGGTTAAGACGTCGACTATGAACTGCAGCAGCAGTTGCATCCTGTCCCTCATTTCATCTCGCCACTGTAGGAAATGTATAAAACTGCTAAAATAAAACCCTAAAAAACTCAAGTTTCATGCAAGTTACACACTGACATGAAACCACCGACTGCCTGAGAGGAGAGGGAAGGAAGGAAAAACAGAAAGCAGCAGAAAGCAGGTAGAGAAAGGGGAGAAGGGAGGAGGATGGATGGGTCAGGAGGAGAGAGAGAGAGTGGAAACTGAAGATAAAGATGCATTTAACTCTTTCTGGATCCTCACACACAGCCAGGAGATCTGGTCCTACAGGAATACTGCAGACCAACCAGAGGAGCTCTGGCTTCAGGTCGGCTCGGGGAAGCTGTTTTATCCGTTTGTGAATGTTTTTAGAGGCCTGCTGTTCCTCATTTAAACAGTTGTGAATTTATATTGGCTGTTTTTCAGTTTAAGGTATTTTAATGTTGGTTTTATTTGCCTCTAATTTTCCTTCAGGAAGATGAAGTACATCCACATCCGTTAAAAATAATGAAATTTGATTGAATTAATTGCTGTTCTCTTACATCACTGTCCTCCTGCAGGGACTGTGCAACAATAGGTCTGAGGTAATATTCCTATAATATCACTATAGCTGATGTGCTGGACTTTAAGTGTGGAGACAGACTCACTTTCTTATTTATTTACTCAAATGAAGTTGTTGTTTTAACATTGATGAGGTTTTAACTTTTTTTAGCTTCTAATCTAATTTAAAGGCTTTTAAAACTGATGAAAACGGTGAAAACGCCTTTCGACCTCAGAGAGGAAAAGAATTAATGATAATGGGCGGTGGATGGATGCTGAACAGAAAGTAGCACTCAGTCATTATAAAGTTTTAACAGTTAAAAACACACAAACGCAGACAAAAGTAGCGTTAAATATGTTTTCCAATATGAATATTTATTGAAATTTGCTGTACTTCAGATCACAATGCAACACTCTGAGGAAGAAAAAGTTAAGATACAAAAAAAGCAAAAGAAAAGAGGAAAAGTAAAGCTAAACTAGTCATTTAGAACTTGAACTCTGATATCACAAATATCTTTATCACTCGCATTTCTTTAGCATTACAAATCAAAAGACACAAAGCAACATTATATATATATATATATCAAGTCAACTCCCACAAGAATACCAGAGTACTTTACGAGTATTCGAGTAACACAAGAGAAGGTATAATAATGTCACTTTCAATTCACTTTGGAAGCACAACAGACACCTCGGCGTCCACTTCAGGAATGTAAGAGTGAGACAGTGGAAGATAAAAACACCACGAAGAATGAACTCACTATTAATTAGATTTTTTTTTTCAACCACAAACACACTGAGTCTTTTTGTGTAATAGTTGCGCTGGAGTGGTTTGTCCTCAGGCCCGTTATAATGGAAACTACCAGGACAGGGGGTAATGTGACATCAGGCGTGTGTGTGTGTGTGTGTGAGTGCGTGTTTGTGTGTGTGTGTGTGCGTTATCTCCACTCTGCTGGTGCATGTGGTGACTCATTGCACGTTTCCGCTGTTTACTGGAATATTGCTGGAACATGTTTATGTCCTGAAGTTTTTAATGGCTACCTGAGAGCGAGTGCGGGAAGCCTCTGGGTCCCTTTTTTTCTGACTAAAGTGCTTTATAAAAGTTGATTTATTTTTCTTTCCTAGAAGGATTGTTCAACTTGTTTTAAGTAGGGACGCTCACTGTCGGCTGAGAGTGACGTACGCAGCGGTGAAGCCGACTCACATGACTGGACGGCACTCATGAACAACAACACGAAGGACAAACAGTGCTCACTGCGCCGCTTTTGTTGTGTTTACGCTCGGCTGCTTATTGCATCCAGATAAATCAAGACTGTTTACTGCAGATGTTTGACTGCACAGACGTCAGATTAGTAACGTGATTAGACAGGGAGAAAAAAATCTAATGAATTTGCTGAGATCAGTGTCGTCATAGCCGTGTTTACTGAGTCACGTTTTTACGTCAGATCACAGATGTCGTCCAGTTACGCAGCTGTAGAGTTTAATGGCATCGAAAACATCATCCACCATGCTGGAAAAACCAAAATCAGAGCAGCTACCATTAAAAGTGATGGACTCTCACGTCTGTCGGTCGAGTATGGAGCCAGATCCAGGAAGCAATTAGCGTATCTTAGCATAAATGTGAGCTAACAGCTAGCACGGCTTAATGTTTGCAGCACATGTCATATGCTTGGTCACAACTGTCGCCATGTCTATTCCAGCTGACGACTTTATTTCTTTATCAGTCACAAAGAAATAAAGACAAAAATGTGCAGGAATTCATGAGCAACCGGGTGCGGCGACTCAAAGTGACTTCAAGACTTGTTGCACCCACTGTTCAGGTGTTCATAGACGTATTCTTGACCTTCAGAGGAAGCCAGGTAGGTCTTTCACTCTGCTTCCTGTGCCTTTATGCTAAGATAAGCTCATCAGCTGCTGGCTCAAACTATGTATTTACAGCTACATGTATTTGTGGCCTCTCACGGTTTGGCTGACACACAGAGGTGATCGGGCCGGAGGCGGACTCCAGGGACGAGGAACGTCCAGCCGGGCCGTCCACAGCATCGTGGAGCGAGTCTCAGATTACAGGTGGCATGGTTGTGCTTCTGTTGGGGCCTCAAAAGGCATCATGTAAACACTTCTGGATGCTAGCAGGTTGTCAGCTCTGAACCCTGTGTGTGTGTGTGTGTGGCTGCTTCTTAATGAAGAGTGTGTTCAGTTGCGTGCTGAGGACACTGTGATTAGCTGTAGACACTTGGGGGGAGTTAATGGTGGGGGGTGGCTGTCTGGTTTGGGTATTGCTCAAGTTTACCCTTGGCCTTTCTGCTGCAGCCATCTGTTGAGAGAGTGTCAAGATGCACCCACTCGAACGTGTGTGTGTGTGTGCGCGCGCACGCACAGCAGGGGTGGATTGGCAAGATTAGGAGAGTTGGCTACCACCCCTCCTCCTCCTCCATTCTCGACGCACCTCCGTCCCTTGTTTTTGAGGCCCTCCACCCTGACGGATGCCACGTGTTCATGGCTGTCCCACCACACACACACACACACACACACACACAAACACACACACAGAGGGGATCATGGTTCAGCCTAACCTGCCTAATTCTCCCTAATGGCTTCTCCATTCAGGGATTAACTCCCTAAATCCGCACATACACACTTACAGAGGGTCCGCCATGCATCGGCCTACAGTATAACCGTTATATGGTAACACACCACCTCACACACACACACACACACACACACACACACACACACACAGACAAAGGAAATGGACAATAGCTGATCTCTTCACAGTGATTTGGTCAGGCATCAAATGGCCTGTGGGCTGCAATTAAAGTGTTTGGGGCTCAGGGTGAAGGACGGGGGAAGATGTGAAGGGAGGAGAAGAAAGAGGTTAAATACTCAGGACAACTTCATCAGGACGAACTCTCCCTCTTTTCCTTTTTCAGAGCTTCCTCTCATCTGTCCGAGTGCGCCTGTGCTTTAATTGGCCCAGTCAGTTTCCCAAAGAATTCGGTGTTTTCCTGTGGAATTTTGTTTCCTGCCGTCGTTGATTTATTTGGTTGGGAAAGTGACACCACATCACCAAAACTCCCCGTCGTCTCTCGTGCCAAATACGGCGCATGACAGAAGAGCCGAGCTCTGGTTTGTGCTGGAGCTTCTGGCGAGCCGCGACCTCAGTTCACACGAGGAGCTGCAACACGCCAACTGTGTGACACAGCGAGAGTTTCTCTTTTTTTATCTGTCATCTATCCGGGTCGTCTCACTGAGATCCAGATCTGTTCTCCAGAAGAGAACAAAGACGTGCATCCAGGTCAGTGTCCTGCCCCGGCAGCACGCAGGTACAAACATGATGCAAACAAACATCAACACTGACGAACACCGGAGGTAATATTGCTTCAACACCTGCTGCGATGAGCCCATTTCTTGGCCGTATAGGGAGACAGTTGAGGTGGATGGTTCGAGGCACAAAGAGAGCACAGTTCATGTTCTGCATCTCATGTGTTGTTAAGTTTTAGCTATTTATTAAGTCAATAGTGTCCTTCTAAACTGTTTCATCATGTCAGTGTCGCTGTGCACAACCTCAACCTCATCCAACCCCTTTGTAATGACCTGGATCACGGACTGCGAGCCAGACCTGATCACCCAACATCAGTCAGAGCAAATCCCTGCAGCCAGCTGCCAAAATCTGGTGGTCAGACTGGAACCAGAGGAGTGGAGGATGTTACAGTGCAGGTAAAGCAGGTGTTTGTGGAAGGAGATGCGTGTTCAGGAGTCCACATGATTTGGACCAAGTGGTGTTGCCACACTGCCAGATTTGAACTGTTGTAAGTGTATTCAAACAAACTAGCAGCTTACGTTTCCATCCAGAGCAATGTGACGTGTTAATCCCACCTGCAGCCCCAGAGGCCCCTTCACCCTCCCCGTCCTTTTCCCTCTCCTTTCTCCTGTCTCACCTTCACTCTCCCTCCTCCTCCTCCTCCTGTTTCTCCCCCTCTGGCTTGTATTTTTGAAAAGCCCTCACAGAGGGCAGATTTCAGCAGAACTCACTGGCTATAACTCCTGAGCGGAGCAGAAAGTTTATGCAAGAGAAAAGTGTGTGTGTGTGTGTGTGTGTGTGATAGAGGCCCTCTGTTAAACTAACAGAGACCCAGGTGGTCTCAGGGCCCTCTTTTGTCTCCCCTCTCTGTCTCCTGCAGGCATGCATGCAGGGCCATCGCAGAAACAAAAAGACACATTTCAATGAGACTTCAGAGCTGTTTGTGTGCAGGGGGAGTAAACTACATACACTCTCCCTCCATAAAGCCCCCACTCACCAAAGACACCCCCCAGCTACGCCCCCCACATTTCAAGGAGATTGAGGGAAACTTGAATTGGCTTGAATTTGTTGTGGTGAATGGCAAACAGTGATATTTTCTACACATTTGTCTCCAATTATGTCTCCAACCGATTTTATTCAAATGTGAGTATTTTTGGGAAAACGTAAAGCTGCTGCAAAATGTTCGCGGCCACACTTTCACACTCTTTAATTTCTAGATCTGTGCTTCATGACTAAAGGAATACTCCACCCAAAACCTTTCCAGCAGCCAACCCCTGCAGGCATGAGAGGTGGCTGTAAAACTTCACCTCCACATGGAGCGCCGTGGCTGGGCTTCGTTTTGTAATACGTCTATAGAAACCTCTACGATCGCTCCACCTTGCAGCAAGACCCATCGCTCCGCTGTTCGTTTGCATGATCAGTATTCTGTGTGTACGTCGCTACCAGAACATGGTTCAATTCCTTGCTGCAAGCAAAGGTTCAGAGCATCAAGGATGAACAGTAGACAAGTGGCTTGTGGTGCTAAAGGAGAACTTTTCAGAGTCGCTGAGGGTGAGTCTGACTTTAATGCAGCCAAAAACTAGATTAATGAAGCTAGATCGCCTTGGAGACGAGAATCCAGTGAGCATACAGCAGGTATTCAGGGGTGGGGGGAGGCAAACAAACACTTATTCTTGCTAATTTTTTTTAAGATTATTTTTTGTCATTTCTGCTTTATTTGATAGAAATAGAGATAGAAGGGGAAAAGAAAGGCAGGGGAGAGACCGGCTGGACTCTAATCCCGGCTGCTGCAGTGAGGACTCATGTGGTACAGGCTCTCCCAGGTGAGCCACCAGGGCATCCTGTCTCCCATGTTTTTGTTGAAAAATGCAAATCTTTGTTGTTTTTTAAATAGTTTTTAAACGGTTCAATACCTTTTCTGGCCACTGACAACAAAAATGGAAGCCACCGTGGAGCACTGACAAACCTTTAACACGCCATGGCCTCACCTGTTTGACATGTGATGTGTTCACAGAACGCAGTTTCACATGAGCAGCGTGGGCAGAGTGTCGCGATATGAAGTCAGCAGCAGACACTGAGTACGTAACAATGGAGGAAAGCTCCAAACAGAAACTAATACAGTTTGTCACTGCTGGTAACATTTTGTCGTATTTATGTGCCGCCATATGTTGTACATTCACTTTGTGCAAAATCCTCCACGCAAAATAAACGTACTGCGAACGCTGCTGCTCGCACCCAACACTTCTCTATGCACACATGATTACTGCTTATAAATTATTAAAAATACCACAACAGTGGGTCGTTCACATGGAGTCTCCTCATGAAGATGAAAAACACGAGCCCACTTGAAAACAACCTCACTGTCCAGCATCACATTCATCCCAAAGTGTACTTGCTTATGCAAAAGAGTTGCACATGAGTGGACTGTAATTTGGTGACGAAGTTGGTGTGTGTGTGCGTGTGTGTGTGCACCCAGGTCCATACATATTGCCGTCAGCCAATGTGCTACAGGGGCACGTGTTCTTAAAAAAGAGACAAGTCTCTCTTTTTCATCTCTCTCTGTGTCTCTGGTTGTTTTGCACAGGGAGGACTGGCCTGGTTGCAAAGCATCAACATGTCCGACAGCTGTGGGACAGATCTGCAGCTGTGTGTGTGTGTGTGTGTGTGTGTGTGTGTGTGTGTGTGTGTGTGTGTGTGTGTGTGTGTGTCGGGGTCGTCTGTTGGCAGGAAGCAGTAGGCAGCGAGTGATGTGGTCAGACCCTCTGTCACCAGAGAGAGAGAGGGAGGTTCTGTGTGTGTGTGTCTCTCTTCTTCTCTTCTTCCTGTTGCTTTTCTCTTCCTGATCATCGTTGTTCGTTAGAGAAAGAAAAAACACAGACGGACGCTCAATTAGCTTTCTGATACTGATGACACCGTTTCCCTGCCAACAAAAAGGGAAAGATTATCAGTAATATGAACTTTTCTCCAAGAACTGTACCTTTTCCTTTACATGTCACTGAATTCACCAGAAAACTGGAAACTGGATGTCATTCTGGAAAGAAACAGATGATTTTACATGAAAAAAAAACAAAACATTTAAAAGTGAAAGATTATTTCACATCTTTTCACCATCAAATGTCTCATTAAGATAAATGATGATCAATATGTGATTATTTCAGCTGCATCCTGTCCTTCACGTCAAACTTGATTCATCTGATTTTTAATTAATCAACAAAGTGCCAGAGGCTGTAAGTGAGCAAAGCTTTAAACTGTTCTTCATTCTGCTATTTTGACTTTTAGGGTGGATTTTATTACATGGTTTTTTTTGTTGTTGTTGTTTTCTTTCATTTCCACATTAACTTTGCATTTCTTTTTTTTCACATCCGTCCCCTTTTCTGCCATTATTGTAATTTTATTCAAGTTCTGATTTGCAGCTCCCATTTCAATGCAGTTTATGTGTATTATGCATTTCATAGGAAAAACTGAGGCAGTGAGAGAAACATGAAAACAGCGACGGGGGGGCAGTGACTTTTCCTGAATATTTATTTGTAAGGGGAGGCGTCAGGAGGATAAAGAGGGAAAAGTGATGGAAAAACCAGTGAGAGAGAGGTCAGCGTGGGACATCATTTTGTAAATACAGTGTGGAAATCAAAGGGATAGAGGAGCGAGGGGGAGTCGAGTGAGTAGGAGGTAAATTGAGGGAGTCGGGGGGGACAATTAGATGGGAATTTCCAGTGTTAGTGAAGGAGAGAGCTTTTGTTGTAACATGGAGAGCAAGGGCTGTGAGCCGCCTTCGTCTGAATTGAAATCTTTTATTTCGCACACACTCATATGCGTATCTGTTTATTGTAAGGCACAGATTTGTGTCAGAAAAAGATGCAGGGAGCATTAAAATGAGGAGAAAAGGAGGAGAAGACATGAGAGAATGTAGGAGGAGGTACAATCAGGTGACTTTTCTGAAGCACCTCCTGACATTACGTCTGAATTGACATTAACATAAAGACGAGAGGTTAAATTGTCCACTGCAATAACGATTACCTCTCACTAACACACAAATTAAGTTGGATTTAATAAAGCAGGAAACACTAAATGAGCCAGTTTTAAGCCGTTGGCGAGATTGTTCTCATGTCAGATGAGTGAGTAACAACAAGGTAAAAAACAGACAAACCTGATAATAATAATAATAATAATAATAATAATAATAATAATAATAATAATAATAACAACAACAACAATAATAATAATAATGCTTGGATGAAACTATAAAAATCCAGCGAAAAGCTTCACATTCTGTGCATCATGTGAGCAGATAGAAACAAGTGTAAAGAGCCCATCCAGAGGTGTGTAGAAAACACTGTGACTAATAATGTGCTTTTTCCACCAAACAATAGTCTATTATCTTGTTAAAATCTTTAACATTAAATCTGAATCTGTGAAGATGAACTGCTTCGCAGGTTGTGTCTTCTCCTTTACTGAAAGGTCCTTTCTTAGTGGTCTCAGGCTTGTGAAGTTTCCACAACACACGTGTGAAAGTTGAATACTGGACCAGGATTGGCTTCTAAACTATTTGTGATGTCGCAAATCCTGCTCGCAGGCCCGCCTCTTTTTGACTGGAGGGGGGTCTTTAACATCTTGTTACCTGATATTTTACAGGAGGCAATGTCCAATCCTGCTTTTTGACATAATGTGGTTTTGCAGAATCAGGTGATGTCGGGTTGTTCCTGAAATGACGATTGTCCCTCGAGCTTATAAAGGTTATTAATTTAAAAAAAAAAAAAAAAAGCAGTGGTGGCGGAAGAAATACTCATATCGTGTGCTTAAGTAAAAGTACAAAAGTATTAGCATCAAAGTAGAAAAGCATTCATTACGCAGAATGGCACGCCTCAGACTGAGTTTATATTTTTAAATGATACTTTTTGATGTGTTCATGTGCAGATTAATGTTAAAGCTGGTGCACACGAGGTTTATTTTTGACTGTGCACTGTTGGGTAGCTTTCACCAAGGATCAATGAAGTCTTCTCTTTACCCATAATAATAAATCAGAATTTATATGTTGAATGTATTTTGTATATGAACCTGATTCTGCAAAGTATTTCCATCTTAAATGTATTAAAAGTGTGAGAAAAGCACTTCAAAACTGTAGTAAAGTAGGGTACTTGAGTAGTTGTACTTAGTTACTTTCCAGGATAGAAAATAAGCTTTAGAATCATCGATGCGGCCTGTGAGAGAAGTCCTGTCGTGTCAGAGCAAAGAAATCACAAAGCTTTTTACGTAACTGTCTGAACAACAGGAAAGCCTTCGCTTCAACAGGTAGATGAAGCAATCAGTGTTGTGTATTCCACGTCTGACACAGGCTGAGGGGAGAGAGGAGGAGGGCGTGATCCGGTGCACCAGGCCGGGTGAACGAGCATCTCCATGCTGCTCATTTTTCCTGCATCAACAGATCGAAATCACGGTTTTCTCTTCGTTCCTTTTCCTTCCTCCTCCACAAACACCCCGTGAATCCAAGAGTCAGAGAGTTCAATAAGAAATGTGAAATTAAGTCACTGTAAAGAGAGAGAAAGTCAAAGGGAGAGAGACAGAGTGGGAGAGAGGGGGAGAAACTGAGAGAGGAGGGGAGAGCGAGAGAGTAAAAAGGAGAGGGTGAGAGACACAGACAATGAGAGGGAGAGAGAGAGTCACCTTTAAGTTACTTAAGTTACAAGGGCAGATCAGCTCTGCCCCCTAGAGGCAGATGATGTGTGTGTGTGTGTGTGTGTGTGTGTGTGTGTGTGTGTGTGTGTGTGTGTGTGCATGTGTGTGTGTGTGTGTGTGTGTGTGTGTTTTCCTGGGGAAGAGAGGGACATCCTGTGACAATGACTCAATGCTCCCCCCAACACACACACACACACACACACACACGTTGTTTACCCTTTTGAAGCTGCTAAAAGACATTTCCCACACGCACGCACACACAAGCACACACACACACACCATCATCCAAATCTATTTTGATGCAGAAAAAAGTTGGGCTTTCGAGAGTGTGTGTGTGCGTGTGTGTGTGTGTGTGTGTGTGTGTGTGTGTGGCTCATGGCCTCAGGTGAAAGCGCCCGCTGCTTCTTCATCATAGAGAAAAGTGCGTGTGTGTGTGTGCGCCCGCGCGTGTGTGTTTGTGTGGAGGACAGGAGGGAGTGGGGTGGGCGGGGCCAGGAGGAGGGGTGAGACCTGTGGGGGCGTGTCCTACAGAGAGAGGCGGCCCTCTGACTGACTTGAGTCACGGTGCTGTTGCTTTGGTCAGGCATTTGAACGCAGGACAGCGAGCCGAACACACACTCACACACACTTCAGCACACACACACACACACACTCACACCCGTGTGGAGTATCAGCGCTGGGAGCGGGCCGGACGGAGGGGGAGAACTGCACCTGTCCTCCTCACACACACACTCACACACTCGGAGGAGCTGACCGGTCGTCCCTATGTGTGGATGGGACCAAAGTTACTCGGTGAGTACGAAGCGGCTCCTCAGACTTTTCCCTTTTTAACCAAAGCTCAAACACTGAGGGGGGGAAAGCAGCTTCTGAGGGACAGTTTGACTTTTCTGCTCCTTTTCTGTTTCTTTGACTTTTTTTTTTTTAATTCACAGATTGTGTTAATATTTCTGGATTATAATAACAAATTAAAAAAGTAAATTCGGTTTAGACTTCAGGACATTTTTGGCCTCTTGAATCCAGATTAACCAACTTTTGAGCTTGTTTTGAATCAGGATTAATTTTGGATTTTGGTCTTTTTTTAGTCAGTGCTGTGAATTCAAAGTGTTTTCTTATCTGAATGCTGCTGCTGAGCTGCTGCTGGTGGGTTTTTCTATTAAGTTTGGATTGTGTGAACTGTTTCTTGGAGGTGTTTTCCTTTGACTGAGTTTAAAGGTGTCTCTCAGAGTCTCAGTTTGGGATTTTAGGCTTCGTTTCTCACTTGCAGGAGTTTACATTTGCTCTGTGATGAAGGCAGCTGGACTCACAGGTGAACTTTAGCTGTTTTTGTCAGAAAAGCGGCCTCATATCGCAGAGATTTGCCTTTTAAGCCTGATCTTGATGATTTTCCCCCTGTGTGGTTAAACAGCTCACAGACTTTCATCGTGACTGATTAAACTGCACATTAATTTGACTTCTTCTTTGTTTTTTATGCCCGTGTGCAGACTCAGCTTTTGTGTTTTCAGTTGGTCTAAATGTGCAAGAGGTGAATTGTTTCTTGGTTTTTGGTTTCACTATTGGTTTTCGTTGTTGCAGCTGTTATGCAAACAGCAGAGTTCTGCTGAGAGCTGAAATATTGAGAAACATTTTCATGTGTGATCACTTCTTGAGGTGCTTCATTTAAAAGGCAAATAGCAGAAACTGTTGTTCTGGGCTTTTCTCTGTGGCCGAAGGTGCAGCCGCTGCCGGGGAGAAATTACATTTTCTTGCTGGAAATTTCACAGCTTTACAATTCAAATCATGGATTTTTTGTGGTTTTGCGTGATTTGAATGTAACTCTGAGGATTTGCTTTGCTCTGATGAGTTTTACTCTTAACACGAGGATGCAGACGGTGTTTGAAGCACAGAACTTTTTTCTTCATTTGATTTTATGATTTTAATCATTTTAAGAGCATTTTTCCTCAAAGTTTAGCAGTCAGCTGTGTGATCTGTGACTTATTAAACTTTTTTTGCCAGTGTGTGGTTGTGAAAAAGGATCACAGTGTTTTTGTAGATTTAAAAATCCCTCCTCGGCCGTGATCGGAGGTGATCTCAGTTCAGACCTTTGTGTCACTTCTGGCTGCTGTTGGGAGGAAAAGTTGTCCGCTGTGACTGCAGCCAGTCGGATGTGAAATAATTTTCTTTCTTGCGGCTGCAGAAGAATTCGCAGAGCCGAGTGTGGTCACTGAGGATCTGCTGCTTTCTGCTCGCCTGTGTGGGACGAGCAGCATGTTTGTCCCTGTGTGTGTGTGTGTGAGTGTGTGTGTCTTGGGTGGGATCACGTTTGAAGTTTTGTTTGCGCTGCTTTGGCCCCCCAAATGGAAAAGTTTTGGCGCTCCCTTCCTCATCGCCCCCATGCATTACCAGCGCACACACACACACACACACACACACACACATGCATGCACACACACGCTGGGAGTCGGGATGATTTGCCGGTTCCGCTGCAGTGCCACTCTGCTTCCAATTTTAGCTTCATTCAGACACAGACAGCATTTCCTTCCTCTGTCTTCAGCCCCAGGAAGGGACGGGGAGGAGGGGGGGGGACACACAGGGAGGATACAGAGCAGATTTTAGGTTCATAATCAACCACATCGCTGCACTCTCATTGTCCTTCTGTTTAAAAATCACATGCAGAGAAGAGGACAAAGAGACGGCAAAGGAAACATGGAAAGTGAATTTGCTTGAGGGAGAGAAAAGCTGGCAGAGAAGTGGAGAAAGAGAGAGAGAGGGGGGACACAAAGAGCAGCTTGTCTGCAGCCTGCTGATAAACAGACTCTGACTTCATTTAAATTAATCACACTCTCTTTTTCAGAATTATTCATTCACAGAAAATATGGATTTGATGGATTCTTCAGCATTTGTATCACATGATGCGCAAAAGTGTTATTATTTTCTGAATCAGCGGCAGTGTCACACAGTTAAATTCTTAATATGGTGAAGGATTATTTACTGGAAAGCAGCATGATTTTTATTTAATCACTCAACGCTGAGACGTGCGTGGAGTTCCTCTATCAGTTCCTCTTTATTCCCCTTTGATCAAAGTCTCTTATCTCAGCCCGGCTCGGCGTAAACTTTACCTTGTGGTTTCTGAAGACAGACGGGAAGAAGAAAAAAAAAATCAGCGAGAGATCAATCAGTGAAATTAATTTTGGTGGCTGGAAACATAAACAGAGGATATTTCTAATTACATCTGTGGATACAGACAAGAAGAGACGGTTCATGTGAGGTGAAAACAAATTTAAACAGATGGATAATTTGAAGAGAAAATCATTTTTCTTGCTTGGTTTGGATGTTTTTTTTGCCGTTATTATGATATTATATTATTTTAATGTTGATGTGAATGGAGGTTTTATTTATCCTCTAATTGTTTCCCAAATTACTTCATGTTTTCTGTAAATAGTTGTCAAGACAAACTGTTTCCTGTCTGCTTCTGTGTGTGTGTGTGTGTGTGTGTGTGTGTGACAGCAGAGTTAGTCAGACCCCCCCTCCTCCCTGAGTCACCCCACATAATAATCACAGCTCTTCCTCTCTTCTTTCTCTCCTTCTTCACCCCTTCATCTCTCCGTCTGTTTTCATCGCCTCCTTTTCTTTCTCTTTCTTTCCTCTTTTTATCTTCGATATTTTTCCTCCCACATCTCCTTTTTTCTTCAACTTCAATTATCGTTTTTCCACTTCTCTGCCTCTGTCTGCCTCTTTCATGTCTTTCTTTCTTTTCTTCCTTTTCTCTCATCTGTCTTCTTTCATTTGTCTTCCTTTGACTCTCGTGGTTTCTTCTTCCTTCCTTTTTTCCATCCTTTCTTCCTTCCATCTCTCCTTTTTTGATGTTTTTAAACTTCACCTGTCTTCTTTTTGAGTTTTGATTGGAAAGGCCTCAATGAAAGATTTGTAAAAAATGAATCTCCCTCTCTTTCCAGGCGACCTCTCATAGCTCGGCCATGTTGACCAGTGAGGGGGCGCACACCATGGAGCAGGACGAGACGCACCACGAGGCCAAGATGGCTTCCACCGCCACCAGCGCCAGCTCAGACGGAGCCGAGACGACGGCAGACACAGACATTGATGTGGAGATGGACGTGGAGGAGGCGGACATGACCCGGTGGACGGAGGCAGAGTTCGAGGAGAAGTGCACATACATCGTCAAGGACACGGCGTGGGAGGCGGGGCCAGACGGCGACGCCGTGACGACAACAACAACCAGAGCTGAGGCGTCGCTGCCCCGAAACCTGGCCTTCAAACACCCAGCTGACAGCAAGGAGGTCAGACTCAAACACACACACACACACACACACAAACACACTCACAGACACATGCACACTCACAGACACACACACACACACACACACACACACACACACACTCACAGACATATTGGCAGGCATGCAAACTTTCTCTCCAGCCTCAGTTTTTCACACACACTCAGGCAGAGAAAGCCGTCTGCACTCACGTGAGTCAGATGTGGGTCATGTAATGAAGAGGGGGTCGTGTCTCGTCGTAAAACTTCACACACACATTATAGAGAGGAATCTTTGTGTGTGTGTGTGTGTGTGTGTGTGTGTGTGTGTGAGTGGGTGTGTGAAACGTCTGGAGCAGCATTTACACACACACACACACACAGTTACTGTAGCTGTGTGCTTTCAGCTCATATCCATCCATGAAAACTTATTCGTCATCTGAGGGGATTATTATGGCTTTATCTATCTCAAGTGTGTGTGTGCGTGTGTTTGTGTGTGTGTGTGTGTCTCACAGACTTGATCTCACACTAGCTGCAGTACCCGCCTGTGCTGACAGGGGGCAGCATTTAGCATGTGAACAAACGCAACACATCAGACGGCCCTTGCCTGCTTTTTCTATAGCTGCTCAGGCATTTAATGAGGTTTTAATGTGACCTCAGAAGCTTCAAAAGTTCTTAAATGATGAGAATCAATAACTGCGTCAACCCTGCAGTTATGTATTTGGTCAGTTTGTAACAGGCAGGAAAAATATTTCACACATTTCTTCTGTAAACCAACAAACCCGATAGTGATCTTGTGACTGACTGAACTGGAGGTGAAAAAAATCAAGACATCAAAGCGTCAAAGGTTGAAGTTGAGGTTAGATAACAATGAGGTATAACGCAGAACTGAAATGACTCTCAGGTAGTGTGAAAACAAGAAAAACGGTGGATGTTCAGCTAGTTCAAAAGTTAGGCAGCTTCAGTAAATCTCCCGCCGCCCTGGTGGCTCTGTGCACTTTGGATCGGAAAAAAAGAGCATGACTGCAGGTCAAAGGGACGTGACTTTGGCAAATTTTGACACCTTGTGAGTTTGTCTGCAAACAAAAAGCAGCGTGATCACATAGATTTTCTCATCAGGGGCTTATCAACAGGAAACTGAGGAAAGAGGCAGCGAGAGAAATGAGCTGATAGGCTATCAGCGAATATCTACCTGGGCAAAGAGAGAGGAAGGAGGGAAAGGCTGAGGATGGGAGTTTGTCGCTCTGATCAAAGAAGATGGAGTTGTGAGAGAGAGACAGCTCGGTAAAAGTCTGTTAATCAGTCAGAAGGAGCTGCAGTCACACACAGTCATGTGCACACACACCAACACACACTCCCGTTCGGTCCTATAGAGGGAAAGGGAAGAGGGGGATTTCCCATGTCAGCAGGGGTTTGGGAAAGACGCCTGTTTGTGTGTGTTACGCATGAAGAAAATGTGTGTGCGTGTTTCTCCACCATGCACGGCTGGAGCCTGACATCTAGTCGCCACATAATCCTGCTCTTTTCTCTTCTTCCTCGTCCTCTTCCTCCTCCTCCTCCTCCCATTTTTCTGATCGAATCAGAGTAGAAAAGAAAGGAGAAACAAAAGATTATTTTTTTTCTTTTGAGTATCTGGATGTCCCCACCCCCACCCCCACCCCTGAAGCGTCTGAAGTGGCAGCAGTTTTGGTTTGATGTGGCAAAGAGTGGAGGTGTGATGAGAGAGAGAGAAAGAGATGTGAAAGAAGATATTTTACAGTCGTCCTCCAGCCACACACACACACACACACACGCACACACTCCAAATGAACTGAGGTGTGAAGTCGGTTCATTAATCATCAACTGTGTTGACAGCTGGTTGATAGTGTGTGTCTGTGAGTTCATCTTAGGACATAAAATAAGACTTAATTAGACATTATGACACATATCACTGATGATGTGCACGAAAGCATGAAAGCACACACACAACACTCCACTTTTACGGCAAGCGACGTGGTCAAAAGCACCTGGTTTCTCATGTGTTTGCACAAAAGATCTTTACACGTTTACATGCAAAATTCTTTCATCTTAACAAGTTACAATTTGGCATTTTCAAATGTTAAAAGCGAGTTAATGAGAAGAATTGTGCTGTGCTGCAAGAAGAAATTAGCTTTAAATGCATGAAATCGTTCCAAACGAGCGCTTAAAAGTTATTTAAAATGCCAAAATTTAGTGTGTAAAGATCCTCAGACTTCACACACACACAATCCGCTTCAAAGAGCGTCGATCTTTTGTCTAACCGTGTGTGTGTGCATGTCTTCGTGCAGGTGGTCGGCGTCTGCAGCAGGGAGTACATCCCCAAAGGAACTCGCTTCGGACCCCTGGTGGGCGAGATCTACACCGCCGACAGCGTCCCCAAGGACGCCAACCGGAAGTACTTCTGGAGAGTGAGTACACACGCACATGCACACACACTTCCTCAGAAGCCGGAGGGACCCCTTCCTGTGATGTCACACACATCTAAAGTCAGTCAGTGGAACAGGAAACTGGCCTCGCTGTTTTTCTGAGTGTGTGAGAAAGAGAAATGGGGATGTGATGTCACCTTCACACAAATAACATGTCACACTGTGGTTCCTGTAAGTCCACACACACACACACACACACACACACCTACACACACACACCATTCATCAGAATACACTCCATCACTACCAGTAACTGACAGTGAGAGCACATACGCTCACAAACCACCTACCTGACCAACGCCTACACGATGTGTGTGTGTGTGTGCGTGTGTGTGTGTGTGTGTGTTTTTGACTTGCATGAACAGAAAGATTCACAATGCTCCAAACCACAAAGCAGAAGCAGAAAGGTGTTCCATTCATGCTCATATCTCACTTTCTCACACACACACACACACACACTGAGCCGAGAGAAACGAGAGATCGAGATAGAGAGAGAGTGAAAGACAGAGAGAGAGAGAGAGAGAGAGAGAGAGAGAGAAGGGGGAGGAGAGATAGAAAATGAGTGGTCGTTCCTTTCTCTTCTCATTATAAAAGAGGACGTCCTCCTCCACGACAGTCTGTCTGTCTGTTCGTCCGTCTGAAGGAGGTGAAGGTGAAGAGAGGAGCATGGTGAGGAATGAAATGATGGAGGGCTGGAGGGGGGGTAGGAGACGAAGAAGGCTGGATGAATGTGATTTATACTAAAACTGGCTGAATTCAGTCAGTCAGTTCCTCATTTATTTCTTTTTATTTGCTAAATTACTTTTTCACTTGCTGACTGTTATTTACTGAGTCAAACTCTTATTTAGTTCATTACTAACTAATTTTCTTGAATTTTTAATCATTTACTTATTTTCTTAGTTTCTTTGCATTTTTTCATCCATCATTTATTTTCTTAATTTTCTAATTATATATTTTTTCTTTTGCTCCTTATTTACATATAAACCTCATTAGACCCTGACTAAGTCAAGAGGAAGTTAATAAAGGGAGGAGAAAAGATATATTTTATATATATGTATATTATTTTAGATTTTAGTATATTATATTTACATATTACTGACTTTAAAAAATACTTTTATTCCAACAGAATTTAGTTTTGTTTAAATTTCTGCAAGATTAAAATTGAACAAAACTATTTTAGTCATTCAGATCAGAAAATTAGATTTTTCTCTGTCTTCAATTACCTGAAATAAATTCTGGCATTTAAACAAATTAAATCATCACTTTTTTAAAATCTTACCAGTATGTCCTCCTTGTCTTCCCTCGCTCCAGATCTACGTGGACCAGGAGTTCCACCACTTCGTCGACGGCCTGGATGAGACTCGCTCTAACTGGATGCGGTACGTGAACCCGGCCCACTCGGTGGCGGAGCAGAACCTGGCGGCGTGTCAGAACGGCATGGAGATTTACTTCTACACGGTCAAGCCCGTCCCGGCCGGCGCCGAGCTGCTCGTCTGGTACTGCCACGACTTCGCCCGCCGCCTCCACTACCCGCCATCCGGAGAGCTGATGATGCAGAAACTCAGTAAGTTTTTTTTAATTAGCAGTAAAGTTTTTGAGACTATATAACAGTCAGAAATTGGAAGAGAAAATATTATTTTTGGCTTTCAAGGTCAGTATTTTGTATGTTTGCTTCATGTAATGGAAATCAGCAGACTTTTATTGTGAAAGAACTCTCTGATGCGCTGATTTGCTATCACATAAAGCATAAAATCAATAGGCTGTGTGTGTGTGTGTGTGTGTGTGCGCGCGCATGTGTGTGCGTGTGTGTCTTGAGTGTGTCCTGTCGCCGCTCTTAAAGCCTAACAGTGTCTTTGAGTGTAGCTGTGTCTCCTTCCTCTCTGAATGTTAGCCTGTCATTATCTCACACACACACACACACACACACACACACACACACACACACACGAGGACAAGACCAACAACCTTTCATCTCTGTCAGTGCCATCGTCTTTGTGTGTGTGTGTGTGTGTGTGTGTGCCAGTGACAGTGTAATTACACAGACAGGGGGATATGGCCCCTAATGCCACAGTCTTACACACTTAAAGACCCGCTTTTAACATGAAAGCTCACACTCATACACACACACACACACACACAACGTTGCTCAGCCTCAATAAAAGGAGCAGAGACAGAGTGTGTTTGCATGGCTGTGTGTGTCTTCAGTGACCTTTTTATGAGAAAAACGTCTGAAAGCAAGCATCAGATTTCTCTGTCCTCACGTGGAAACACATCAAATGCACAGCTGCAAGAAGGCGTCTTTATAAAGTATTAAGTATTTTAAGTAAATATTATTATTCTGTTGCTAACAGTTAAATGACAACACTAATCCCCTAACTGCTAATGTCAACCCGAAGCTAAATCTAAACCTGTAGACTAACATCATAAATGAGCAAGTCTGGACACACAGCACTAAAACTGACATACATTCACGCACGCACCCGTGACACAGCAGACTAACTGCACTTATCCACTTTAGCTGAGCTGATCAAAGAGAGAGCGAGCTAAGAGGGAAACAAAGAGAGAGAGAGTGGGAGCTCAGGGGTTTCCAGGTGTGACTGCAGGCTAATAGCAGTGTTACGGTGGCAGAGGAACCAGCAGACTCAGCCTGGCCGACTCCGCTGCCCAGGGAAAAATGCGCATGACCTGGGGGACAGAGGCAGGAGGTGCCCTCGGCCCCCCTCCTCCCCTCTCCAAAGCCTGAGTGTGTCTACAGTAAATGTGCTGTCTTTAATTAGCTTCCTCTGTCATTTAGCTCCGCGGGCTCCTGCTGACCTGCCAGTGACTTGAATACTGATGCCTACCTGCAGCACAAACATTTACCTGCTGCAGTTTCCTCTTCGGGCAGCAGAGCTTTAAGTTTCCGCTTGTGTTTTTTTTTTTTTTTTTTTTTGTTCGGCCTGGTGAGCGTACTCTCCTAAAATTAGTTTTGTCTGTTGGTGTGGCCCGCTGGAGTTTCAGCCCTTCAAATGGAGTCAGATGTAATCTCATCGGCTGAGTAAAACCTTGAAAACCACAATCAGTCTGACTAAGTAACGTTAACCCGAAACCCAGTTACAAGGGCAAAAGGTAAAATAAGAGGAAGCTGCTGTGATGAAGCCCAGTCGCTGTTCAGCCGACTGAAAAATGCCTCCTTAAATTTCCTTCAGTCGTCCTGAAGAGGAGATGCATCCAGGTCCGTTAAAATATCATCATTAGATTTGGCCGATTTTGGAAGAAGATGCGTCTCACTTATTGTTCTGTTATTTTTACACTCTGTGTCCCGGGGGGGGGCACCAGAGATCCTGGTCCAAGCCCAGCGGCGTCCTATAGTTTATTCCTGTGGAGTGTGACAACATGTTTACTGTTGTCTGTATCGTCCTTTTCTCTCTGGTTTTGGCTGTTTCCAGCGCAGTCATAGCAAAACCAGACGTGTGTGTGTGTGTCGACATCTGTGTGTGTGTGTGTGTGTGTGTGTGTGTGTGTGTGTGTGTGTGTTTGAGTGTGTAAAATGACTTGACTCCTTCACTTTCTCCTCTCTCTTCTTCTCTCGCCTTTTTTTTTTGTCGCCGTCGTTCAGCATTCTTTAAATGTTGGCACATGAAAGCACCTGTCAGGCGTGTGTGTGTGTGTGTGTGTGTGTGTTTGTTGTGTTCAAAGATCCTCTGCCGACAAAAACACTCTCTCTTCACACACACGCGCAGTCATAATCGGGACGTGCCGACGCATTTACACCCACTCTTTTCATCTCCAAACACATGCGACCTCACGCACGCACACACGCACACACACTGTGCGCGCGTCTCGGCCATTTGCCCTGATATATTTGCCACTTGAAAGACCAGAAAGAAGGTGGAGGAGGGAGTGTTAGAGGTAGCGTCACACACCCCCCCGCCCCCCCCCCCCCCCACCTTCTGTTGACTACTTGAACTTCCTGGCAGAGGGGCCGTGTTGACAGATTGATATCTCCAAGATGGCGTCCCTGTTTGTTTTCTGGAAAAGGGCAGGAGGGAGGAGTAGGAGGAGGAGGAGGAAGGCCAACTGATAACCTCAATGTTTACACACTGCCACTACACTACTGATGCAAGGGTCACCGACTGTGTGTGTGTGTGTGAGGGGGTGAAGCAGGGGGAGTGAAACAAATTTCATCAGTGCTGGTGCTCAGGATTAACTTTGACAACCTCCATCTCTCTCAAACACTCGCACACTCACACACACAGACACACACACACACACACACACACACTCCCCTCTGGGCGACCTCGTGGTAAAAAGTTGACTGGGCAGTAAATGAGCTTATAGATGATACACGGAGGCGCTTTAAAGGCCTGTCTGCGGCCATTTAACAGTCGAGATGTGCTGCTAGCTAACTACCCAGGGCTTTTAGTGTGTGTGTGTGTGTGTGTGTGTGTGAGAGAGAGAGAGAGAGCTCCACTCCTAATCCACTCTTTCATCATGCAGAGGAGACAGTAGGTGTGAGTGACTAAGGAGGAAGCTCTCTAATCTGACCTCCGACCCGGCTAGCCGATGGCCAGGAAAATCAGGAGAGTAGGAGCTTGATCAAAAGTGTGTGTGTGTGTGTGTGTGTTCCCTAAAAGTGGAAGAGTCAACAAATCAGACAGAGGCCTTTGTCTGCAGGCGCCTCTGTGTGTGTACTCTGTCACATGGTGTGTGCGTGGAGGGCAGGTGGAGGCCAAGCATTTTCGGAGGATATCTTTAGCAGGAAGCCTTCCATCAGCCCTTTCTGTCCGCCACCAGTTTGATTTTATCTTGATTTTATAGGCACACACACACACACACAGGCACACACACGCACGCACACAATGCCCAAAGGCAGCTGTCACGCCTCACTTCCTGTCTTTTGCCCCCACCCTCGCCCATGACGCTCGTTTGTCAAGTCTGTCACCTTAATTGGCCCAGTGAGTTACTTATGGTAACCCTGTGACACACACAGACTTGCACACATCTCGGCTGAGGAGAACCATGTGAGCTGCAGAGGTTTACGCATCTCTGCAGACGTTTGGTTTTAAAGGAATTTAGGTGCTCTGTCGTCGTGGCTAGAAACTTTTTTTTATTTTTAATGGGCCCCTGGGGGAACCAGGAGGACCTTATCTTGATCTGATGAACTCGCGCTGACCTCTCTTCTCTCTTTCTGTCCAATCAGAGCAGTCACTCTTGGAGGTCAAGCAGCAGCAGGTGAGCAGCGAGGAGCCTTCGGTCGAAGCCTCCAGCCCATCCCCCGTTGCAGTGACCCCCACCCCGCCCAAGAGGGAACACAGTGTCCTCTCTATTCTGCGTGGCACCAACAGCACCACCTCCTCGTCCACGAAGAGGGAGCCCAGCCGACCGCTTCCCACCCGCCCGCGGTGCGCCGACAGCCCTGAGCGCCCCCTGTACCCTCGTGCCCTCTACCCGGCTCTCAGGCCCCACCCTCACATCCCTGAAGACTTCCTTAGCCACAAACCGGGCCAGCTTGGCTACCCTGCAACACGTTCCCCTGGCAACCAGTCTTCAGCCACACCCAGTCCATCGGCGAGGAGCAGCCCAGACAGTAGCCCTCAGGGGAGCCCCTCGGGTCCGGCGCCATCCCCAGCGTCTTTCTACCCCACCGGACTGGGTTCCTACCCCAGTTACTCCCCGCCGTCTGCCCCTCTCTCTTCATCCTTCTATCCACCAGGAGCCCCATACTCGCGCTACCTCCTGCCCCATCACTACCCCCTGCCTGGCGGTGGAGTCCCCACCGTAGGAGGAATCTTCCCCAGGATGTACCCCCTGTACAGCAGCCTCCTCCCCCCTCACGTGCCCCTCCTGCCTTCTGACACCGCAGGGAGGCACTTCTTGATGCCTGACCATGTCCACCCCTCCTCCATCTCTGCCCACAGAGACTTCCTCCTTCCTGGCCCCACCAGTGCCTTCTCAGCGGCCACGTCTCTGAAGGACAAAGCAGGGCCTCACCACCCTTACTCTGGGCACCCTCACCCACACGGACCTGCCCACGCCCCCTCCAGAGGCTCCCCAACAGCATGCACATCACCACCAAACGAGCGGGTGCCCACCAAGCCTACCTCAGCCCTCCTTGGTAACGTCAGCGAGCGTTGCTCCGATGAAGAGGCCATCAACCTGACCAAGGTGAAGCGTGGTGTGGGCTCAGCTGGCTACAAGGCGCTGCCGTATCCACTGAAGAAGCAGAACGGAAAAATCAAGTACGAGTGCAACGTGTGCAGCAAGACCTTTGGACAGCTGTCAAACCTGAAGGTGAGGCTCCAGAGGCCTTATTATCATTCCATTCCTTCGTACTGTGAGGATCACTGCTCAATCCTTAGGCCACAGAGCAGGTTTACAGCACTTCAAGGAGTGTCACAAAATGACTGACAGAAAATACAAAGACAAAACCTCTCATCAAGATAATCAGGCTAATATTTATTTACCACTTAGACATATTTTAGTTTGATGTTTTTTCTGATAATGGTCATATCTGAAAATGTCTAAGCAGACTTTTTTCTTTGTCATTCAGGTTCATCTTCGTGTCCACAGTGGAGAAAGACCTTTCAAATGTCATACCTGTAACAAAGGCTTCACCCAGCTGGCTCACCTGCAGAAGCACTTCCTGGTCCACACTGGGGAGAAGCCACACGAATGCCAGGTGAGAAATGATGCTGAAGACGAAGCACTTTCATCGGGCTGATTCCCTAGATGAGTTGAGGTGAACCACATTGTTGGTGGTGGTTTGCGATAAGCTGCTAACATCTTTTTTTCCCCTTCTCTCCTCCTCCAGGTCTGTCACAAACGCTTCAGCAGCACCAGCAACCTGAAAACTCATCTGCGCCTCCACTCAGGGGAGAAGCCCTACCACTGCAAACTCTGCCCGGCCAAGTTCACCCAGTTCGTCCACCTCAAGCTGCACAAGCGCCTGCACTCCCGTGAGCGTCCGCACAAATGCCCCCACTGCCATCGCCACTACATTCACCTGTGCAGCCTGCAGCTTCACCTGAAGGGCTACTGCCTGGCGGCTAACTCCGGCCCTGGCAGCCCTGCTGTCTCCAGTCAGGCTGCCTTGGAGGAGGTGCAGCGCGCCAACGAGGAGATCGAGCGCTTCGACGTCAGCGAGCACGCCGAGCGGCTGGAACAGCTGCAGGGAGGCGTGGAGGTGGAGGCCATGCTGGAGAAGCAGGTCTTGGGGATGCTGTGGAGGGAGACCGACCTTAAGTCCTCCCACTTCCATCCCCACCACAAGGGCGGCGCCACCGAACTTCTGCCTGCGGGTTACGGTGCATACGAGTCCCTGAATGAGACGTCAGTCATCAAGATGCGGCGCAGCAGCCCCATCCTACCGCTTCCTGCCAATATCACCATCAAGCAGGAGTCAGAGGATCACGCTTAAGTGACCTTTAAACCAAAGGGACAAAGAGTTAAGACTGCATGACTCAAGGTGGACTGGGTTGCCAGGAGCAACAGCTGTAAATAAATAATTCTCTACCTGGTTGTCATCAGGAGTGGCATCATGATTACACCAGGTTCATCAGGGACTCACGTACTCAGGGCTCAAGAGACACTGTCCCATGACTACTTAGCAGTTTCAGCGTTTATTATACTTAGAGACAATCATCTACCCAGGATTTACCTTTAATGTAATTAATATAATGCTATTATCATTATTGTTGTTGTATTATTTGTTCTCTATTTTCAAATGTCTTTGTTTTTTTGTTTTTTTGATTAATTAGTTGTTATATAACCTCCTTAATTTATTATACTTTTTATTTGTTGTCTTCAAAAGCAATAAGTGGAAGGGATGGTTACACTGACGCGGTGAAATCAATGTAAAAGACTATTGTTCTGTTATTTCTTTCTCTCTCTGTGGCCATTTCTCTGTAGATAGTCACTCTCTCTTTGCCTATATTCGTCCTGCGACCTCTGACCTATAGAACCAGGGGTGTCCACTCTTCAGGGTTTTATCTATTTAAATCTACAAACCAATATAGCGGGTTTAAAAAGGGTCGAAGAACTTGCCAAAGTACGGCACATAAATTTGTTAATTTAGCAAGATGAGCTTGATTTCAACCCTGCTTGAAAGCTTCCCTAAAGTGTGTCTGTGTCCTTTTTCTGATGCCTCCTTAATTTAAATTAAACAAAAAAGGGCATTTTTGTATATTTTTCACAACGGTTACCTCAGAGTGCATGTGACTGTATGAGTGTGTGTGTGTGTGTGTGTGTGTTTAAAGGGACAGCTAGAGGTGGGAGCTTTCTATTTATTTACGTTTTGCTACTTGAAGAAGAAGAAACCAAACCGAACTGGAGTGCAGCTCTTCATGTGGTCCAAAGGAGCGGCATGGCCCGCTTAACATGTAGCACATAATGGACTCCGGAGGCTGGCTAGCCGCCCCCCTCGTCCCTCCTTTTGTTTTACTTTTCTACAACACTGTCAACACCCAACAGGGAAGTGAGCTTCCTCAGATTTCGGGACTCACACTTGACGCTAGTAACCAAAGTTCGCTCGGCTTTAATTTTAAATGTACACCAAAAAAAAAAGAGGAAAGGAAAATCAAAACAAGGGAAGAAGGACTCGAGGAATCAAAATGCTGAAGAAGGGAAGATGTACTGTGTGTATATGATGAAGTGTTCACTCTTTAGCTGTGGTCTCTCGTTTTGTAGATGTTTTGTTCTTGTTGTTGTTATTTGTTAATATTTCGGTTGAGAAGCAATGGCCCCTTCTTCAACACCACCTGTCCGCCATCTTGTTAATGAACTGGCATACACCAAAGCACCTCGGCCTTCTTTTATGCACTGGCCCCCCTCCTCCTACTTTATAACTTCAGTGCCGATGCTTGCACCATTTACACTGTGTACAATAGATTGAACTGGTCATACTGGCATTAAGACTCAACTTAATGTTACTAAAGCAACTGTGATTTTGTGCATCAGTTGTACATCCACAACCTGAACTCTGTATCTCTCTCTCCTCTGTCTCATCATCTTCCTCTCTGTCTAACGTTCGACCAAAGCGTCTCTTTCTCTGATCAGAGCTTTAACTCCAGAGGAGAATCCCCTAAAGGACTGTCTCTGTTTACATTCTGGTTTACATAGTTATTTATGTGCAAAAATGTCAAAAAGTGTAAATTATGATATAAACGTTCACTGCTCTAATCTGAACCCTGCAGCTCTGTGTGTTTTATTTCTTCTACTTGTGTTTTGGTACAAACTTACATCATGAAAATTCAAGTGCTCCGACATTCTGGCAAAACTAGTGTATATTTAAAAAAAATAGTGTTTTGACTTTAAGTAGCGATACAGCTTAGATAATTTTACCATTAGCATGTTGTAGCTGTAGTGTAGAGCTATATAGAGTGACTTATTTAATTTATTTATTAATTTATTAATTATTTACTTTACTGAGCAGGATATTTAGCTACAGGTTTCTTGGTAAAATGCTGTATCTATTTTTTATTCTCCATCATGGAGATGGAGCCTAGCAGCTTCAATAAATTTTAGTAACTGCTTCCACTACTGACCACCAACATATAATATGATGAAATAAACTTTTAGCTACAACTTAAGAATACATGGGAACTTATGAGGCAGCTAAAAAGCTAATTACTGAATAGCTAGGTCAAACTTCTTTCCTATGGGACTGAAATGATAAATCCAACTAAATCATTATTGCAGCTTTCCAGAGAAGACATCACAAAACACAGCGAACAAAGAAATGACATGAAATAGACCCACAGATCAAATATCAGAACAATAAATAAAATAATAACACTTGAGCAAGCAAGCTGCCTTTTAGAGGATTTGGGTAAAAAGCTTTGCAGCAGCATTCTGCACCACTTCAGTCCAAACTCTGGACCATTAGGATGTCTCGCTGGGACAGGTGAAAAGACACTCATGAGAAAGCTTGAACAACAATGAGCCTCAGTTGGAATAAAAAGGTGAATAAGTATTTAAGCTGCAATTGGAGAGAAGTCCATCGTTACATGATTAAAAAGATGCATATGATTGAAGGCTGAAACTGTAAAATGCCTGAGAAAGGATTTGGACCCTTAACCTACACAGGTGTTTTCACTTAATACACCTGATTAGACCTCTTCTCAAGACACTGTGGGCATGCACAGACTGTGCTTGATTGGCAAATCCCTTACACTCCTGTTGCACCAGTGAAGGCGGGACATTACACCTTTAATTACACCTTTAACTTCAACATGAGGTGTAATCATCCAGAGTAAGTGAAAACTGCTGAGGGCGGTGTTTTACTCAGAGATGAAACCCTCTAAAGAGCTCTAAAGAAAAGGCGGTGAACTAATGGAAAGATACAGATGATACAAACAGCAGACAGGCAACAATTCACCAGCTGAGATTTTAACTTCCAACACATTGATTCACATATTACAGCTTTTACTTCTGCAGTAAACCAGGCTCTCTGGTGGAAAGTCGTGAATATTTATGTCCATTTCCGTGCAATGCCAAGCTTTAAGACGTGAGCAGGAAATGGGAACTCAGCTCCCCGTGCCCTATGGGCTGCAGTAACTGTTGTCTGTCTTTTATCCTGCGTGTAGGAGACATGCAGACAACATGACTCATGTTAGAGCCAACAGTCATCGGTCCTCAACTGTGCAATTTGACAGGAATGTGGATTTAAGCATCCAATCTGGACCCAAATGTAAGTTTCAGCTCTTAAATCCTAAACATTAAAGGATATATGGTAGGAAGGTCAAAGATCAAATGATTAAGGCTTAAAATAAAACTTAATATGGCAAGTTAGGCCAGAGCTACTCTAATGACAAAAAGGATAAAACAAACACTAAAGAGAGATAACTTTGTTATTTCAAAATAAGGGCACATAAAACTGTAACTGTGACACTAAAAAACGTATTTTGACCGTTGCATGTCACTACCAATATTTAATTTAAAAAATGCATGTCTGTGAGCACCCACCCCTTTGTATTTAACATTTTAAAAGACTGGACCTGGTATGAATAAAACAATCAGGGTGAGCAAGCGTGTATCTAGCCAATCATAGCAACTGTACGACAAGGGTCATCCGTGTTCAATGTGTCTTACCTCTAAGTTAACTTACTAGTTAGCTACAACAGTTGACAACCTTGACGTTGAGCTTCACCCCAGCACAATGTGCAGGCAGCAGATAGGGAGGCGGATGGTTTTGATTTGTGTATTTTCAATTTGCCTCCTGCAGCTTTGAGTCAAACTGGAATGAGCAGTAAAGCTAGTTTGTCATATTACTTTACATTTAACAGTTACCACCTACATTCAGTCTGTGACCGCAGCACTCACTACTTTACTCAAAGATCTGAATCACAACATGGAGCAATGTGCAGAGTGCCGAGGACGCAGAGCTGCTCCTTATTTGCCATCAGGACAGGAAAAGAGATAGCTAATGCTACCTGCACCCTCTCTTTGCCATGTAGAGTGAGCACAACACTGAGTAGGGGAATCAGCACCGACGTTAGCAAGCTAGGCTAACAAGCTTTTACTTTCTGAGTCGGACAAAAGCCTTCTATCAACTTTTGTTGGAAAAATCATGGAAGTAGAAGGTTCTGCAGATGTTGAGAGCACATCCACTGATGGTATGGGAAGTGTCCACTCAGAGGATTGAGACGTCACATGCCCAAAAAATAACTTTATCCTCTTTTGACTAATACAAATCTAAGCACAACAGATGTAGGATTCGACTGCTTACGTAAAAACAAAAAATTCAAAATTCAGTCCTTTAAATATCTGTTCAGGGTTGGAAATCAGTGAGCACAGCGGCAATGAAGGCAACATTCACATATGATGGGTGTGAATCACATACAATTGATTCTGAAAAAGTGAATGAGTGAATTTCAACACCAACTGTATGTAGTTATGCATCAATAGCTGCACCTCCTCCACCAGGCCTCGAGGCATCCTCCAGGGTTCAGTGTTTGGTCCCCTCCCATTCATCCACCACATGGTCTCCACTTTCACTGTTAACTGAAGACGTCCAGCTCTACGAATCACATCCACTATGACCAACTGAAATGAAATCATGGATGCAAACCAACTTCTTCAAACTAAACTGTGATAAATCAGATCATCATCGGCAGCAACCTCTCCTTCAAACACAACGTCTGTCAAATCAGAACTGCCTTTTTCTACCAATTCCAAGTCTTTCTCCTCACTCATAAAGCCTTTCATAACCAGGCTCCTCTATCTCACCCACATGCTGACCTCCTGTCTCCATCATTCAGGATCAAGCACTGGATCCTGGACTGGCAGAGCCCCCTTCTTCAGGAACTTTTACATCTGAGACTGCACAGATTTGTCCATGTTCACATCAGTAATCAGTACTCACCTTTTCAGAACTGCTTTTTAAATGTCTTTGAGCGTCCCAAGAAGTGCTCTGTAAATAAAATGGATTATTATTATTAACTTTTGTTGCAGATTTATTGATCTTCTTTGACTAATTTTCAGTGTCGGTGGTTAAAGTCAGATGTGCCACAGTCAGGACAAATTCAAACTCGACAAACATCAAAACCTGATTTCTTCTCACACTCATCTGCCCTGCAGCCAGCTGTGCAAATTGACATTTGGCAGAAAGGAAGTGATAAAACACATTCCACATCCGTTATTAAGGATTCCACATAGATATAAAGTCACTGTATGAGAAAGCAGTATCGATCCGTTACCTCATCACCCAACCAAAAACACTCGGCGCGCCCCCACCCTTTGACTCAGCATCTTTCACTTTTGCACACTGCGTCTCTCTTTCCTGTTTGTTCTATCTTATTATTACTATCAGGGAAACTTCTCAAGTCACCCGTTGACACGGCGAGTTCCACTACCTCAGCATCATGACGCCGGGGTTTCACAGCACTTTTCTGAGTGGGGGCGGACAACACCACCACTGGAGGAGGGGGGATATCCCACAGGTCCAGATGCACGTACCGAAACGTCAGGCCTGCCTGAGCCGAGGTAAGGTTTGTTTGTCTGCTATCCGATTTCCCCAGGAGGGTTTGATAAAGCCTCAAATCTTATCTCGCCTTACGCAGTCCGCCCTCTCAGACAGATGAAGTGAGATGCCCACAGTTTTGAAGAAAAGGCCCACCGTTTAGAGTTAAAAGAAACTGGAGTCAATCTGAGGTTTGACTAGTCACCCAATAATTTACATGACTCTCTTATTCCACTAACGATCACAATAAGAGGCAGACTGGCAAAAAACTACTAATGGAAACATCCTGATAAGGTATTTCAGTCCTTTGGAGGATAAAACATGATCATATAAATGCTCTTATCGATGACTTCCTGCTGCTTTTGTCTCTCTCTGCTCTTCAGAATCAGAATATTTTATTGATTCCTGAGGGGAAATCGGGTCAGTTGCAGACACTCCAATTGTACAACAGTAATTAAATAAAATAAAATGTTAGAAATATGTAAAAAAAATATGTGAAAAAATGTACACTATACCATATAACTGAACCATAAATAATAAATAATATTTAATATGAAACTATATGTATTCTGCTGCATTAAATAGCAACCATCATGTCATGCTGACATGCATGAAATGAGTCCTTTTGCATTTTTCCCAGCAATCCATCTTTCTGTGTGTCCAGTTACGCTGTTCATACAGTGCAGTGTAGGGTTACAGTAGTGGCTGGGTACAGAACATGTTTCATATCCACACTTCCACAGGGTTTCATCTCCCAACTTCCGTCCCCCATCCACATGTGCAGGTGTTACAGTCTTGTTATAATGTCTTAAATGTTGCTTGTGCTGAGGTTTTTTTAACCAAGTCCACACTGTGCCCCCCCAATGGGCACAGTCTGAGATTAGCTTTTCTTTCTCCTCTCTCTCCCTTCCTGTTTTCATTTGTTTTTCATCTAAGTAAGCGATGCGCCGCCCTCTGGCTGCATCGCGGTTCTCCTGTCCCTGTCTTCCCATGTCAATTATTTGTACTGTCTTTTGTGCCATTGTGTCCTCTGGGACGGTGTAACCGAACAGAATTTCGTTGCACTTGGAAACTTGTTTAATGACAATAAATGATTCCTGATTCCTGATTCCTGATCTTGCTCCATACTTTGCCCGTAGTGAAGAGCTGGATCATGTTAACAGTTTAGGCCCAGCACATGAAGCGGGTCAATGAGTGCTCTGACAGTCTGTGGTCCTGACCTTGAAATTGGCTTTGCTCATCTTGGTTGGCGCCCAGAGCAGAGCGCACGAAGCAGAGGCAGCACAAAGCAAGTTGTTGGTATTTTCTGTGGAAAGTGAATTTCTCTGAGAAAAGACACAAACTCTTCTGCCTTCTTCCTGTGGGATTTTAGTGGGAGGATCATTTGTCATCTAATCTCACATACTACTGATCAAAAGCTGCTTCAGTTTGTCCCCAGACCAGCATGTTCTCACTCCCAACTCATCAAGTGCATCAGCAGGTCAGTGGCCTTACGCTTCAAACTGCGCCGCTTTATGTAGCATCGGGTTTGCAGCTGCAGGGCTCCCTAGTCAAGTAAGCAATAATAAATACGCAACATCTGGTTAGACTTTCAAAATAAAGCTTGCTGAGGAACATATTAGATTTTATGAGTTGTGGACTAGCAGGAAAGGACAAAGTCACGTGACTTTCATCGTCATGCTAACAACAATAAAAAACACATGGTTAAAATTTTGAAACGGCCGCGTAACATAAGTTAAAAAGAAGTCAGTCAGTCCTTTCTTTGACCCATCTAACAGCTCCGGACTCCTCTTCTTATTAAATTACACCACCCGACTTCGATAGCACATCAAAACATGAAGCTAAAGGGACGTCAGAAATCATGCTCGAGGAAATACAGTGCTGAGAAACCTTTTATGCACGAGGCAACTGACCAAGCCGCCCTATTGGGCAGGCTAAGAGCGAGAAAGGATGAATGAAGTGCACTCTTCTAGTCTGTCAAAGCAACATGTATGTATTTCCTTTCTGAGAGAGTCTTCTTAGCCGCTAGCTGAGCCAGTGAATGCCAGTGATGGATGGTCAGATGTCAGACAGAAATGCCATGAAATCATTTTTGCACATTCATGGTTCCATGAGGACATATTTTAATAATATTAGTGCCTTTCATCTGGAGTCAGTACCAGACGGAAGTTTCCCCTCGACAAAGACTTGTGATCCAACGGCAGTTTCAGACCGGCTGGAGCGGAGCGTCGACAGTAAACAGCAGCGCTGGCATCGTTTCAGAGAAGATACTCAGGATTTATGTGCAGACACACACACACACACACGGCCACACACACATTCTCACTCACACAAACAGACACACACACTTATTACGAAAACGATAAACAGGCCTGCAAACGCACATGCACTGACGCTACAGTTACAAACACAAGCATGTGTACACTCTGACACAACAGCAGCGTTACACATACAGACACACTAAACATCCTTTCATGCCTCCATTTACTGATTCATCATTTGTCTCTCGGGAGATCTTGTGTCAGTTTCCCCTGACATGTTGTGATTAGTTTCTATCAAAACGAAACCACAAACCAAACCCTTCAACACCCCCACACACTAACACACACACACACAAAGAGACACACAAACACACTCTCCATCTTCACCGAGCTGCGTTTTAAAGTGACGCCACTCTAGACGTTTTCGGAAACCGAGCGGCGTCCCCGGCGCCTGTTTTACCGTAAACATGTTGCAGCACATCGTCACGTCGCTCAGACAGCAGAGGAGGGTCACTGGTCAGGACTGGTGACTCAGACTCATCATCACCCCCCCTCAACCGTCTCCCTTTCCCCGAAATTCACTTTTCCTTCCGAAAAGTTTGTGACAGGAAGTCGCAGCCTTTTTTGGTGTTGGGCAGATTTGCTGAAGCTTTCGATTGGCTGAGCGTGGACACGGGCGGTTTAAGTTAAAAGATGTGGAAGTTACGCTATCAATATGCCATTATCAATGAAAAACTGCAGTACTTCATCAGAAATACTGTAAACAAATGAGAGCATGATGGAGACAGTTGGGAGCCAAATGTTTCCCCAAATTAAAACCACATTTCCCATAAATCCTGTTGCTGCCTGTCACCAATGAGAGCTTTGCTTCCCCAGCTAACGGTTTCCTATTTGACTATAAGCGAATAAAGATGTTGGACATGATTCTTCTTTGGTCTTTGTCTCCTGTGTGACAGTCCACTGGCTTGTTTATGCACTTCATGTGTTTTGTTGCTCTAATGCAGCAGGTACCTGGGGGGCAGCTTTGCTGGAAGCACCTGGACCTGGTTGAGATGCCGTCTTCTCCCTTGTGCATTGTGGGTTGTGTTTTCAGCCATCCAGCGGCTTCTCCCCACACTGTACGCCGCAGTCATGCACACATGCACCATCACCTCTGACTTCTCTGATAATCACGCCTCATGCCTCTTACTTTATTTTGCGATCATGTTCTTAATTTAAATAAATTTCTTTTTTTCCTTCAGCGTGTTTCTCCCTCTCTTTTGTAGTGATTTGAGTTCATAACTAAGGAAACTCTTTAATAGCAGCCATTTCTGCCATATGTTCTGTCTTATGTTGTATTTTTATAAAATTCTCTCAATGGCAGCGAGGTTCTGTCCTTCCACCACCAAACAGAAATATCTCAACAACCATTAAAATGATTTGCACAAAATGACTTACAGACATTTTCCTCTAGCGCCACCATGAGGTTAACATCTTTGCTTTTAGCGAACTGTCTCAGCTATTGGATGGATTGCCATGAAATTTGATAAAGCTATTCAGGATGAGTGTGACTTTGTTGATCTCAGACTTTTCATCCAGCACCTTCAACAGACCCAAGCCCCATTCCCAACAACCAGGTACGCATGCACAGACACACACCTGCTGATTTTGTCACGTGCACTCGTGGACATGGAAATTATAAATTTGGCTTAAGACGGTGTACATGGTAAACGTTATACCTGGTGAAGCATTGTCACTGTGAGACTGTGAGACGTACTTAAATCCTGCCTCACGAAGCTGCTAGCGAGGCTGTGGACTCGTGGTCGTGTTTCTCTGTGTAAGTGATGACAAGTCGTACTCGGTGAAGTTAAGAGTCAAATCCTGAGCAGCACCAGCACCGTCAGCAGCATTTATTTAACCTTACCCTGACAACAAACTCATTTGGTTTTAAATGCCCAAATTTGACCTCAAGAGGTTCATCAGTGGAGCTCAAAGTAACCTCAGACATTCTTCTCCTTTTCACAAAGTTCACAGGAGGGACATTATGAGGCGTTTAATGAGCACCTGAAGCTGAGAGCCCTTAACGTTAGGAGGGAGTGGATGGAGTGGGATGTTTTCGGACTGGTGACATCACATTTAAAGGTATTTATCCATTTATTCATTTTACATCAACATATTAATTTCAGGTTTCTGTAACGACACCGAACGACAAGATATGACAAGCGAGCAGCTGAGACAAAGTTTGAGACATTTTTTCTCTCTTTTTCGGACACCAATTCCAAGACACAGCGCCAATAATCAATCAGCGATGTTACTCTGATGGTTTCTTTTTCCTAAATTTAAAACCTCACTGTCTGGAACTCATTGGAATCGTTTTTATACAAGGTACCAGGAGGCCTGGGATTACCGTGCCACATAAAACGAAGCTGGCGTGACTGAACGTGATGCTGGAAGCACTGAATTCTACAATGACATCGCTAAAAATATAAATATAAATCTGAGCTAACTGTTGCATCCCAGCTGATGATAACCATCATGTTGACTTATTGTAATGCTGCAAATAAATGTGAATATATGATTCTGAGTGGACATGGTGATGTATATGATATGTGTAGAGCTCTGTCATGTCGTAAAACATCAGGTTTAAAATATGACAACATTACCCTCCACAACATGATTTAAAGGCTGCCAGCTGATTTTACCACATCATACATCTTTAATGTATGTGTGTGTGTGTGTGTGTGTAGATGTAGGAAGGTGTATGTCCTACAGTATAAAACAGGAAGTGAGGGTGTGTATAATAGCTCATAAGCTGCTCTGTGACATGTGGCGCTTACTCAGTACACCCTCCTGCCATCTTTCAACACACTTTGCAAGGATACTATTAAAAACACACACACACACACACACATATAGGCATGCACACCAAAGTGTACACCCACACAAAAGTACGAAACATGAAACAATTCCATATACACACACTCCTACGTTGGTGTCATCTCAGTTCATCAGATGACGATGCAAACAAGAGAAGGAAACTACCAAACAGTCCGTCTTTTCTCTGAAGAGTCGCAGCTTGGATCTACTTTTTCTCGTCAATAATCATAAGGAGATATAATAATAATAAGAAGAATAAAATAATAATTACTACTATTAATAATAAATCTAGTCGGTGGATTAGGCCTCCACCTTCAGCACCCTCTTTACTTTCTACCCCCTACCCGAACAAGGGTTTGCTTCCCCACACCCCGCTTTTATTGGTGCCTTTGGTGAGAGGCAGGGGTAGATGATTGTAGTGCGGCACATGGCAGTTACATGTGGCATCTAGGCCTGTGGTAGCATTGTAGCAGCTAACAATAGCTAAAGCAGTGGCAGTATGATAGTATCTTAGCAGTTAGCATTGGCATCTAGCAGTTAACATTAACAGTATAGGTGAATCTAGCTGTATTGTCCTCTTCTGTTCTTCTTAGCAGGTAGCGGTTAGCATTTAGCATTAGCATTAGCTAAATGGTAGCATCAGAACTGTATTGTCTTATTCTGTTCTTCTTAGCGGTTAGCATTAGCATTAGCTAAATGGTAGCATCGGTACTGGCCACTACCTGGAGCATCTCTGGGTCAGTTGAACGTGGCGGTGCTGTTTGGATTGTGTAGGAGCAGTGTGAACTGGCACTAGGGGGGTGACTCTGGGATGCTAGAGTTCACCGCCTAGCCTCCTGGAGGTGTAGTGGGACTAAGTAGGCGAAACACTGTTGAAGGGAGGTTTCCACCTGATGACCCCCAGAGACGTGTTAGGAACCACTGCTCTTTGGGATGTATAGAGGCAGATTAGAGCTCCAAGGTTCTTCACTGAGAATGAATCCTCTTTTTGAGCACAAGTATCTTGTGTTTAAATTAACTATTTTCTTATTCTTAAGGTTTTCACTGTGCAAGAAATCTCTAAATCAAGATCAGTTCCTGACACTCACGCTCTAGATTTCAATCCACACTGCCGTCACTGATGGCTTTATAATTCAGTTATTATGAATATCCAGTAAAATCAAAGAGGAAATGAAACCGTTATGTCCTGAAACAGATCAATTTCTGTTGTTTGATTCAGTTATAGTAAAACAGATGCAGAGTAAATATGGGTCTTTCCCTCTGTGTACAGATGTTTGCATGTTTGTTTATCAAGGTTGAAATCATTGTGCCGCCTCGTTAGTCAAGAACATTATTTTAATCGCAGTCACACATGTGTGGAGGATGGCTGCGGTGACGCAGCAGAAATCTTAGTGACCCCTCCTGTATCTCACACATGTGGAGCCTCGTCCTCTTCTTCCCTTCATCTTCAAACCGCAGCGGGCAGCATCACTTCCTGCACACCGTCCACATGTCTTACACGCCAGCACGGCTCCTGCTGCTGTCGATCGGTCACCGAGGAAGAGTTTTATACTATTTTATATATTGTTGACTTGTTGGTAACTGCTAGCTTCTGTTGCTAAGAGTTAGCATTACCACAGTCGTCTCTCGTGGTCAGATTAGCAGCTCATATATGTTTGTTTTACAGCAACCAGGTTTACTGTGTGCATGTAAACATTCATTTGTCTCTTCCGAACCCTCATGGACAGGCTGTCCCTGCAGGTGTCTGGAGGGCGGAGTCATCAGGTAAATTCAGCTCACCTGGTCAAATAGCACTTAAGCCAGCAGCCACTCGCCTGCTGGCTTTTGTTTGGCTGCGTTTGGTGTCTTTGTTGCACCACAAATCAACTTCACAGCACATTTTCAGCTCAGTCTCAGCACTCACCTGCATGAGTTTGTTTTTATTTTCTCTTTAATTTAGATTTTCCTTATTCTCTTTGTTTTTTCTTGAACAAGTTGTAACATTATGTGTGTCATGCCAGACTAAATTACAAAATAATTCTCAGCAAAGAAATAAACCATCTTCAGCCAGCATTAAAATGCACTTTTGAATATTTGTGCTTCTGCACACCAAATTAAAGCTGGTTGAATCACGGTGCTTGACTGCAACCAACCTGCAAAATCAAGCACCTTTATTCTGTGGAAAAACACTGCTGTGTCCAGTCAACGTGTGTGTGTGTGTGTGTGTGTGTGTGTTATATTCTACCATTGCTTATTGGGGAGGTCCAGTCACAACCTTTCAGATAGCTCACCGTGATCCGAGTCGGATCTGAGACCAGTGAACATGTCAGCTGACAGACCCTGCTGTGAAAGACACATTTGCAAAAATGTTGAAGCTCTTTGTATGTTCACATATTTTTAACACATGTGCAACTTTCTGTGAGCCCAAAAAAGTAATGTTGATGTGTGTGTCATCGCCTTAATGTAAAGTTCATGCTAAACACTCAACATGCGCTGCAGTCGGTCTGAACACAACCGGTTTGTGACAAATAATAGCAGCCAGTCAGGAGCCAGAAAGGGACAGACAGTGCTTATTAATAACAGTCTGTGTGTGTGTGTGTGTGTGTGTGAGAGAGAGAGAGAGAGAGAGAGAGAGAGAGAGATCAAAGTGTTAAAGCTGGCCAGCCTTCATCATCCACATCCTCCTGTCATTCCCTCTCTCTCCCTATCTGTGTGTCCGTCTCTCTCTCTTCAGCACCTGCCTATTAGAGGGCGGCAGGGTTAATGACAGGTTGGTCCCTGTGTGTGTGTGTGTGTGCGTGTGCGTGTGCGTGTGTGTGAGAGAGAGAGTGTGAGAAGATGACTGGAAAAAAGAAAGCACCTACAGGAAAAAGAGATGGGTTGTTTTGACCTGACCCCTGATCTGTAGACCATGTGACCATAAGTAAGTGGACACCCCTGTACTTGTGCTTGCTTTTGAACTGTTGATATTTTCATTGTTTTGTCTCGGTGCTTCAGTCCAAATCTTAATGTTTCAACACAGAGTGATACTTCAGACAACACCTTTCTTACCTGTGTGTCCCTTTCCCTGATTCATCATGAAATGGTTGTCCCAGTTTGGTTTGGAGGAATCTATCTGGCCTGTACAGAGCTGTGACCCGTCCGACACCTTCGGGATGAGCTGGAATGAGCCAGATCCGATCACATTAGTGCTGGACCTCTTTCACTGCAGCAGGTTCAGCATCTGCAGGAAGGAGTGAAACCAGAAGAGCGGAGGCTGCAGGTTAAAGCCCACAGTCACGTGGGTGTAATGTGTGCGTGTCCATATACTTTTGGTCACGTTACTTAACTATGTTTATGTACAGTATACGATTTGGCACCATGTTTTAGATGTTTAGCGCTCATGATGATGGGACTGAATGGCGGATATGGTGCAGCGTGCATGTGAGGCCAGAGGGGAAGTTGGGTGGTTTAGGGGTTTTATTGCAAAGGGGAAAGTTTCCTTTGAGAGAGAGACGAAGGAAGTGAGGAGGAGAGAGAGAGAAGAAGACGGAGAGAGAGCGAAAGAGAAGTGTAGGGGGAGTGATCGCACTTTTTATAAGAAAAAGAAGAGAACGAGAGGGTAAAAGAGAGAGGGGGGAGACAACTGACATTTAATGTGTCTTTTGAGTGGGTTTCTGCATGTGTGTGTGTGTGTGTGCGCGCATGTGTGCATGTGTGTGGTGAGAAAGGAGTGAACTGTGTCCTTTGAATCATTACAAACTTCAAAGGCTGTTTTGCTCGTTAAAAATGGACGTCCATCCCTCCATCCTCTGAGAGGAGTGTGTGTGTGTGTGTGTGTGTGTGTGTCACGCTGCCAGGAACAGAGACAAAGAGGTTTGCTGATTGTTTACTGGTTTTACTGGAGGAAATGAAGACTCTTTCCTCTCTGAAAACTCATTAATTCTGGTTTAATTCTCACATCTCTAACTCTGTATTAGAATTTGAGTTCTCACATTCATTTAATATTCATTTATTTTTCTAATATACAAGAATCCTTTTGAGCTGTAGATGTAAACTGAAAGCACATGTCAGGATTTCCATTCAAACAAACCAGTGAAAGCTGGTTAAATTATAAACTGATTTAAAACCCTGTTTTGGTGTAAACGTACAGGTGCAGAGCTGCGTTACAGACTTTAACAGCTAGTTTCAAAATCTGCATTTGTCTCCATTAAACATGACAGTTAATCTGGATTATAATCATGATGTCAACATGCAAAAGCTGTCATGTGACCATCGCCATGATGGAGCGATATTTTTCGTAGCACTAATTAAAAGGAGAAGAGATGCTGAATGTATTTGAACTACATCTGTGATCTGTTTTTCTCATATCTGAAAAATCCAAATGAATCCACTTAGATTAAAAACTGATTAACTATGATAATTATGAAAGTTATAAATCTCTATCACTCTAAACTGATCCATCTCAACTGTGTGTAAACAGAACTGATTCATTGATCACGTCCAGATACGCTGAACAGTTAAAACTGGACCAAACTTTATTGAAAATTGTACTTATTTTAGACATTTAACTGTTGCACCATAAACAGTATGTCATGGCTATATTTCAGGTCCTAAACTAGTTTAAACTAGCTTTCTGTCAAAACTTTTATCTTTTCATGACTTTCGGATCAATAAGTCAGTGTTCACTTTTTTGCTCAGTATTTTCGCCTTTCCATGACTAAACAGCATTTTCCATTCACTGTTCTCAGACCAGTTCAGCCATCAAACTGAACCTGGCTCTGTTCTGTGTTTCCTGACAGACACATGTGTGCAGCTTAAGGAGGAACTAAATCTCAGTGGGGACGAGCGAAAGGCAGAAAGCCTCGGCATGAAGCGTGCTGCTGTTCACCGCAGTGACAGGAAGAAAAAACTGGACTGCCGGTAAACAAACAAGTCATCGCGCCCAGCCCGCACCTTTCACCTTACACCTGACGTGGGCTGAGAGCCGAAGAGGAAACCCACCGCAGAAGGTCAGCGAAATGTCGACAGCGCTCGATGTGATAGGGAATAAACCGACAGAGGGTTTGACTGAGAGGACAGATGGACAGATGAGACATTTTAGCCACAGCTGTTCCTCCACTTTGGTTTTCAAGAGTCAAAATGTGTCATTATTAAAATAAGACGGTTGCAGTTTGGAGAATTAAGATGAATCATTTAGAGGGAAAAAAAGTCAGAAAATTGTGAGGAAAAAGTTGTAATTCTCAGAATAGAGACTCAAATTTGCATTTTTTTTTTTAATATTCAGATTTTTTTTTCTTTTCCATGACGACGCCTCCAAACACTGACTGACACAAACTACTACTACAACACTTTTTTTTGTTTTTTTTTATTAAACCTTTATTTTACCAGGAAAATTGGCCCATTGAGATTAAAAATCTCTTTTCCAAGGGCGTCCTGGCCAAGTGGCAGCACAAGCTACAAAGTTAAAAACATGTGGATTAATTTAATCTGAAGGCCCAGATTAGCTCACATCAGGTGTGTGTGTGTGCAGTGCAGGTTTCATCAGACAGAAATATAATGTTTAATGCTCTCTGGAACTGAATGTAAAACCAAGTGAACAACAAAAACACAAAGACAAAGAAGAAAAAACATGTGAGGAACTGAATGATTTAAAGGAAGAAGTCCACCGTGATGGGAAGGGTTGTGTTTCTCCGCTTTTAAAGCTACTTAAGAGAAAATTTAGCGAGTACAAAATGTGACCATTAAAACGATTTTCTTTTAAAGCAGCATTAAAGAGGCCTGAAGACAGCCTGGATACTTACTCTGTGTGTGTGTGTGTTTTGTCTGTTACGCTACATGTAAACAAGCACATCTAGACAAAGATGTTGAGTTAAAAGACTGACCATGCGCTCATTAACACTAATTGCAGTGGATTTATCCTCTCTGCTGCTCCACTTGTTTTGCTTCTCATCTCTTCGTGAATTCTCGCGCTCCATCCTGCAGTTTGAATCTCCCCCCCTCCAGATCGAAGGCGTCTAACTCAGCACAAACACACGCTTCACAGCATGTCGTCATTTTCACTCGTCACTCGTGTTCTGTCTGTCCCAGTCTGTGCTGTGTTATCTGTGTGTGTGTGTGTGTGTGTGTGTGTGCGGCTTCAGAGGGCGAACACACTCATGACTTCCTCTTCATCACTAATCGCTCTCATCTGTTGATCTTCTTGATCTCTGCTCTGCTGTCTGATACACAACAGAGTGCTGCGGCCCCCTGAGACGCTTAAAAAGCAGAAGAGAAGGTGTGTGTGTGTGTGTGTGTGACTGTGTGTGTGTGTGAGTGTGTGTGTGTGTGAGTGTGAGAGACTGTGGTTTCACGGAATCAGGCAGGACAGTGGGGGACTGAGTTGGAGGGCATAGTTTGCGGTCTGAGCTGATGGTAAAAGTGTGTGTGTGTGTGTGTGTGTGACAGAGAATGGTTTCGCGGAATCTGTTGGAAATCACTTGTCCGGTAAAGTTTTTAATCTATTATTGGAACAAACAGACGAGAGTTTGCGGTTGGTATGGAGACGCAAACTGTTGATGAAAACCTTCCTGATGCTAATTAAATTCTGAAAGACACTAAACGAACGTCGCCTCTCTTGTTCAAGCCTGACTGACACAGTCATTGTTAACGTTTGATGGATCACTTTCTCTTTTATTAGTCAATAATTCCTCTGAAGTAAAGTTTATTTCTGGTCTCCTGACTCGTTATGCTAACAAACCAGTCTAATCACACATGTATGCTGCCTGAGCACGCTCACCAGTACTGCACTTGGTACAAATTCAAGGAGCTTGTACTTGAGTATTTCCATTTCATGCAACTTAATACTTCACTACGCTCCATTTACATCATGCCTTCCTTTCTAGTGAAAACCACGTATCTCCAGATGTGTTGATTTTCAGGAAATCCTCCTTCTTCAGCTAAATAAACTGTTTAAAAAGCATCTTGGATCAGCAGAAAATGCATCGTCACACAGCTGAAAACAGGCTGTTTGTCTGACATACGAGGTTCTCCCAGGACAAACATATGATGATCTTATAGAATATGATGCATTGCTGTAGATTAAACCAGCCAACAGGATATAAAGCAGTTCAAATGAGCAGTAAAATGCAGCATCCACATTAATGCAGCAGGAATATTAATCCACAAACATCACTGATACATGAGTCATTTTACTGTAAGTACTTTTAGTACAGTTTGATCATAAAACTGCACTTACATACTTGTATTTCAGTAAAAGCAGTGTGGCGTATTTTCACAGTGTGGTATTTGTACTTTGTAAACTTGATGCTCTGCAGTCACTCAGACAGGTGCAGCGTTTCTTTGTTAATCGCATTGAAGGAATATGCTGTGGTGCACAATATGGATCTTTTCAGCCAGTTTTTAATGGTTTTTAACACTTTAACACTCCAGAAAAGTCAACTGGGAAATAAATCAGAGCAACCAGTGCTCCTCTCATGTGAAATAACCAAAACTGTCGAAACTCTGATGAGTTCATGTCGCCCACAGTCAGAGGCTAATTGAGAAAATACATTTTCAGGCCTTTAAAGTTAAGTCTGGAGGAGCAGGCCTGGAGAGTCAGCGGGCAGAATAAACCTGGCCGAGGCTCCTCCCCCTCCCTCGTTACCACTGAGGCGACCATAAAAACTGCTCCGTGTGATGAACCAAACACAGAAAATACAACAACTTTTCCATTCACCTTCAGGGAGGGGGGAAAAGAGGAAATGCAAACAATTTACCTTTGACTCATTCCATCCAAACACCTCCCTGAGCATCTGACCCTCCCCCATGTGCTGTACAGTACCGGGGCCGTATGGCGGCTCGGGAAATCCCATAAAAGAGTGTGTGTCAGCGAGATGACAGAGAGACAGACTCTTCATCACGGCGTCTAGAGCTGCAGTGTGTATACAAACACACACACACACACACACAAACAAACACATACTGTACCCCACGCCGAGACCCGGGTCTTGACTCAACACCATAAACCCACCATCCCATCATGCTTGGCAGCAGCATCAGCGGTGAGGAAGCCTGACGTGATGACATGATGTGTGACATCACTCTTACAACACACACTTTGAATTAGCAGACTGGCAGCGTGACAAGTGTGTGTGTGTGTGTGTGTGTGTGAGACAGGGAGAGAGAGAAGACAGGCACACACCTGCGGGGGGTTATAAATAATGTCTGTAATTATGCACACACACAAATCACACACTCACACTGCACAGTTTAATTTCCGTGAAACTGAGCTTGCTCACGTCGAGAAAAACACTCACACACACACACACACACACACACACACACACACACAGAGTGACAGAGCAGCCCTGAGGCCTGTCTGACAGGACAGTTTAGTGGTCTCATTAGCAGCGGGTGGAATGCCAACAGATAATTAACCAGGAGAGATGAAGAGCGAGAGGCAGGGCGAGTGTCGCCAGTAAAACACATGAAGAGCGAGATGTTCTTTATGAGGTGGATAAAGTGAAAAGACGATAAAACACCAGAGAGGAAGGAAGCTGACTTTGTCTTGTCTGCCGGTTCAAACCCAGAAACCAATCAAACACTTTCACCCAGCAGCTGAGCTCCTGACTAACACCACGTGGAGACTGCCAGGAAGACGGTTTAAATTCATAGTTTTTCGTACAGTCGACCAATCAAAAACCTGTGTGCATCAATAAAAGGTTAATAAGACGTTTACGTCCATGTCTGTCAACACTCATACATGTAGTGAAGACATTGGTGAAAGTTCTCACTATACTGATTCTATGTATGATTCCAGTGAATAATGTCCACTGAGAAACAAGGTGTCTTCACTTAGAGAGCAGAGGACCACAGAGGACAGACAGAGAGCTTCATCACATGCAGCAGCACAACCAGCTTGCGTTGGACTACAGTGATTCATACATGGATGCTGCTGCAGAGAAGACACTTCGCACACCTGTTGAACCTGCAGCGCAGAAGATCAGCACAGTGTCAAGGTGGACGTCCAAGAATAGAGTCACCAGTTCAGTATCTGAGCAAATGTGAGCTATGGTCACAATCTGCCTTCTGTTCCTAAATGATGCTGCTGAATAATGGACAGCATTATGATGTCACAGTGAAGCTGACCTTTGACCTTTTGAATATGAAATGTCATCACTTCGTTATTTCATCCGTTTGTCATAAATTAGCTTGTGAACTCTCGAGTTGCGGCGACAAATGTGTTGTTGAGGCCACACCGACCTTTGACCTCTGACCAGCAAAGTCTAATCAGTTCATCCTTGAGTCCAAGATGAAGACACTGTAATCTTCCTCACATTAATACATGAAACAGACAGATACACAGTTTTTCCATCATGTCCGTTCATCTCGTGGCACCTGATTGGAGAATTACCGCCACCTACTGCTCATCTCCATGGACCAAGTGATACAGATAGATAGATAGATAGATAGATTTGTTTTGTTGATAAGGCATCAATCATCACTGTAGTCTTTGGCAAACATTAAAGAAGCAGGAGGAAATAGTGCATTCTTCGGGGGCTATTTTCAGCGGCGGATTAATCCACACTGGGCGCTGTAGTGCGTATTTTTGGACCCTTTAAAGTAATGTTACGCAAAATTCTTCTTCTTCTGCCTCTGAGAGACTTGTTTTGCTGAATACATCAGCACACGTACTGTTCTGGTATTGGTACTGAAACTCAGGTAACACTTTGTTACCGGTACTGAAAAACTTTACATGACACCCAGGTCTAATAACTAAGGAAGGTGATATTTTCAATTTCATTTTCGTCTTCACCTTGCTGGAAAGTGAAGGTATCTGCTGACGGCATTAAAGATGGTATCGTAAAAAAGAAAAGGTTCATTATTAAATGTGTTAGAAGGTTTCACTGTAGCACGACAACACAACAACCTGAGTTTCTATTCTGAACGTGGTCTCTGGCTGTGGTGGGGTCTCTGGCTGTGGGGTCTCTGGCTGTGGGGTCTCTGGCTGTGGTGGGGTCTCTGGCTGTGGTGAAAAAGTCAAAATGACAAGAACTTGATTCTGTGACGTTAAATATTTGAATCAACTCACTTTTATTTGAGTCATTCTGGATTAACAGTGTCAGCTGAATGTTTTAATTCATTTTATTTCAGTATGAACAGATGTAAAAAAAAAGATGCTGATACACAATGCTTTAAAAAACAAACAGTGGTCGATCGATGTTTCAACATCCAGAGCAAAGTCGTCCAACCTGGGCAACCGTCAGCTGAAGTTAGCACTCAAAGTCATTCACGCTCTGCTACTTTTCTTTCCGTCCGCAAGCTAAAATTAGCTTGAAAGCTTATGTAGGACATTTCAGACAACTGTGGCCCCCAGCAGACTGCAGACTTAATCGCGCCTGCTGTCTCATTATTGAAGCTAAGTTCTTAAAATGAAACAAAACCAGATGCTCAATTAAGTTTGGCAGCGGACGAAGAGGCTCGAGCCAAAACTGACAAAAACAGACAGCAAAGCAGCTAAACTGTGTTGTACTGACGGAGAGAAGTCAACACCTGCTATTGAAAACACGTGTGGAGTTTTTCCTCCATGACCCCTGAACCAAACGCTTCAGTCTCGTGAACAGCTGAAGACCCCCACCCGTCTTCTGCAAAGATCACAAAACAACAGAACAAGTTTAAAAAAACGTGCAGACTCATTTTTAGTTTTGTTTTTGACGGTTGTAGAATCCCATCACCCACAGAGAAGCATGTCACCATCAAAGATACAGAATCAAACCGTATGAACCTGGAAATTAAGATAAAAAAAAATAGTTTCATTTCATTCCAGATGTACCAGATGTTGACACTTGGACAATAACACAACATGAGAGAGAAACGTCTGTCGCTGCTCATCCTCTTCCAGCACACTTTGTTAATGCAAGCAACCAAACCAACAGAAAATCCTCAGTAAACAGTCCAGAACAAACGACCAGAAGCTCCTGGAGATGACGATACAATGTCTGCAGGCTGTGATGTAAACTCAGAGTAACTTTGCATGTCCAGACGTTTCTGGAGGACAACGAGGATGACGATGAAAATGCATGAAAGTGGTAACTAAGGCAACTTCAGCAGCTTCCCAAAGCCCGAACAACCCCGTCTCCCCATCCGCGGGACAGTCTTTGTCTTGGCCTAGACGAGAAAGATTAAAGACGACGATGTAAGGCGGGATGGGAGAACGAGGAATCCTTTTGCCTCCTTTCCTCCTGAGGAGAAGAGCAGGAGCAGGAGGAGGGGGAGGAGATGCAAGACAGCAGAGTAGAAAAAGAAGCTTTGCTCGTTCAGCCACCTCTTCACCGAATGTTTTTTCATCCTTGTGTCCTATGAACAAGTTTCTGAGAGGAGAAGAGGAGTAGTAGTAGTGGGAGGAGGAGTAGAAATATAAACAGACAATGAGACGGAAAAGGAGGTTTGTTAAACGCCTCCTCCTCATCCTTTGTTCGTCTTTATCCAGTCTGTTCTCCTTCTTGTTAAAAGGTCTGTTAGTTCTGAGTTTCCACCACTACACGCTCCCGTTTTCAGAGTGACGCAGCCGGCGGGCGGGTCGGCTGGTTGGTCGGCCGGTTGTCACGGTGACAGCGAGGAGCGGTGGGCGTGGCCTCAGTCAGTGGGAGTTGGGATGACGCAGATGTGCAGGAAGTTGTCAGGGTGGCTGAGGTGTTCGCTGAGCCACTGCAGAGGCGTCTCCAGCAGCGGCTCGATGCCGTGGATCACCACCTGGTAGCGCTTCTGCTCACCTGGATGGAGAGAGGGACAATTCATTCAGCATCTTTTAATCCATTTCTTAAAACTGGAAGGCCGACTCCTAATTTAAACAGCTCACCTGTGCTGTAGCAGGTTTTTATGTGTTCATTCTGTGCATTCTTTTAGATTTTTATGTAATATTATTGTTTTGGTATTCGTAGTAGTAAGTTTTATTTTGAAGCACTTTGAGGAGAACTGCATAAAAGTTCTTTTTAATTTATTTGGAAGAATTAGAAAAAGAAAATGGGAGAGATTAAGGGATTGAGGACAGAAGAATACAAAAAGACAGAAAAAGTAAGGACTGGAGGGAAATATTAATATGAAGAGGAGGACACAGGAGGAGGAAACGTTGAGAAGCTAGCCTGCTCCACGTCCTGCAGGAAGAACCTCCAGCGCATCGTGAGAGCAGCCGAGAAGATTGTTGGTGCTTCTCTCCCCTCCCTCCACGACCTCTACACCTCCCGCCTCACTCGCAAAGCCCTCTGCATTGCGAGAGACCCTACCCACCCGTCACACAGCCTCTTCAGCCTGCTGCCATCAGGGAGGAGACTGAAGAGTCTGCGGGCCAAGACCAGCAGACTGCGGGACAGCTTCGTCCACCAGGCTGTCAGGATGCTGAACTCTCTCCCTGCCCTCCCCCTCCTCCACACAAACACTCAACCTGGACTATAACTCCCTGCTGCCCGCCCCCCCCCCCCCCCCCCCCCCCCACAACACACACACACACACACACACACACACACACACACACACACACACACACACACACACACACACTCCCTGGCTGGACTCTGAAATGCACCCCCGAGAGTAAGAGGAGGAAACAAGAGCGAAAAGAAGAGGAGAGAGATGGAGACTTGTAAAAGAACGAATGGTACATATGAGAGGAGTCAGTTCAAAAACAGCACAGGGGAGGAAAGAAGAAGAGGAAGAGGAGGCAAGGAGAGAACATATAAAGACAAACGAGGGAAGATGAAGGAGAAAGTGAGAAAAGGAGACACTGTCAGAGACAAGAAGGAGAAAGAGAAAATAAAAAGAGAAAGATGGTGGAGAGAGAAGAGGAAAAGTGATGGTTGCATGAGGTGAGAGAGACCACATCAGACACGACAGCAATACCGCCGCTGTGGTGGCGAGAGAGGAGAGAAAGTGCGAGTGTGAAGGCTTCAGTTATGAAGCCAAGCAGAGTGACAGTTAATTGTTTTTGTGTTCGCCGTTGACAGGACTCGAATTTTCAACTTTCACTCTGACAGTTTGTACTTTCAGGCTGTGTGTGAGTCGATGATGGCCTCCTGTGACTAACCCCGCCCACCGCTCAAAGCCGTTACGAGCAGCCACTCTCTCCACCTTCTCCACCTTCAGGCCTCGTGTGATTTTCAGATTTATGTTGATTTATTGACCTTCAGAAAGCATTTAGGACTTCTGTTGATTTAACATAAAGGCTTTGTTACAAACAGGCGTGAAGTCAGAAAGACACGAGGCAGGAGGAGTCAAATAAAGGACTCTGCATCGTTGGATTATGGGAAATGTAGGATCCAGTCTTACTGAGGACTTAGAGTCAGGTGCTGCTTTGATTTTCATTCTTTTTTTTCCTGGGTCCCCCAAACTTTGAGCACTTTGTGGTCTTGTGGTCCTAAAATGCTGGAATCTCATTAATTCTAGCAGCAGGGGACATTTGTTGCTTCTCCCTCACTTGTTTCTCGCCATCCCTCCTCTATCACCGGCTAATAAATGAATAAAATGCCCCAAAAATAAAATAATAATAAATAACCGATTGGATTAGATCAATTAATTTAATCCAATTAAAAATGTATTAGAAAATAAAAGTGCCCTGTTTGTCAGAATAAAATGCCATTTGAACAGAATGTCTCTGTAATTAGCACCAAGGCTTTGCATGAAGATCATTTCACACATTTTAAGACTTTTTCAGGACTTGGAGACACCCTGATATTATATTTATGTATATTTTTAAATCTGTTATTTCTATATTTTTTCTTATTTATTGTTTCAGCTGTGGAACAGATGCTGAACAGATGTTATTTAGAGCTCCCTCAGTGCTCTTGAGAATTAAATACAGAAACATTTCATGCTCAAATTAACATTAAAAACTGGGAGGATGGATTTAAGTTCTCACACCCTGCATGCACACAGGTTATTAACATTTTCCATTATTCAGATTTAGATGTTAATTCCTACTTACAGTTTCCTGATTGTAGTTCAGATTATGCTAAATACTTAAAATCTCCACCTTCATGCTCTTTTTTTTTTCAAATAAAAAAATGTCCAGGTGAGGTCAGGTGGTTGAACTTCACCCTGTTCTGTTTAAACAAAGTGAAGTGATTTTATCTATTCACATTTTACTTCACTAGAAGTCAGTCAAACTTAATGAATCAGTCTTGATTCATGTTTCAAGACAAATATTTTTGCACTTTTGCAGAGAACAGGCCGGAAGCTGACGAATGTTTTGCTCAGCTGTAAAACAGAAACTACGTTTAACATGTTTATTAATGTGGAAACAGTTAGCTGTCTTCAGGCTGGCTGGTGCTGGAGATACAGATTATAGTTTGTGCTTTTACTTTAAAATGTATTTAGTAATTCTGCATTTATTTTGAAGTAATTATTGTAGATATTAAATCAAAATAAAATCTTTTTTCGAAATATATTTTAGTATTTAGAAGAAACATTTTAGCTTCTTGCTAATTGCGAACAACTGTCCTATATGATGTTGTATATGTGCGTGAGAAAGAGGCCTCTTCCTGTCTATCACCCCCCCCAACACACACACACACACACACACAGACACACACACACACTGTCCTCGTTAACCCACTGATACATACGTTTTTAGCTCCACGTAATATCAGGAGGACGGTTAAGACAGAGCGCTAACTGACGGTCTGAGAAGCGACTCCACCCTACACCTGTTTACTGGCTGGGAAACGGCAACATGCAAGAAACTAATGCCAGGAAACAATGTGCTCAGTAATAGCTTTCATCTGAAAAATTACAGATGTGCACATCAGATGGGCTGCCTCTGCTGGCGGCGGCTAGAACTTAAAAATGTGAAGTAAATATTGCTAATTTTTCCAGTCGTGCCAATCATTTGACTATAATTATCTAATATTTATATAACTATTTATTTCACACAACATTTTGTCAGGTAAAGGCCACAGCAGAGTGACAGCTTTCATCTCATGGCTGCTTCATTCAGACAAACCAGAATGTCTCACATTTCGGCATTTTGATATTTTAATGTGCTGAGCTGTAGATCAGAGATGAAGCTAACAGGTGAAGCACGGCGTGGTCTTTGCAGGAGGATTAAAAAGGAAACTGTCTTATTTACCAGCTAATCTGAATCAGGTTTGGTGAGTGCAGAAGTTGTAGCGGTGTAAGCATGAGGTGGAGAGTTCACCGATTTCTGTTGGTGAATCTAAAAAAAATATAAGAGGAAGGTACAGGCCATGCAGGAGAAGAGAGGAGAAATCTAGGTCATAATTAGAATAATTAGAATAATTATAATAACAACAACAACATTATTTTAATTTATTCAATGCTTGGCAGGACTAAATTAACCTTTCTTGGCTGTTAGTGTATTTAAAAAAACAAAAATCTCTCATGAATTTAACCTGCTGAATTTGTTTTAGCTAAGAAGTGTTTAAAGAGTTTATCTGAGGAGTGACGGTGGAGCACTTGTTTGCACTGCTGGCTTATTCCACGAAAACCACTGAGCCACAAGCTTAAAAAAAAAAAAAAGAGAAGAAAGAGCCAAAATTCAAGATATCACCGTACTGATGTGATTTCCTCCTGACTGAAGGAAGTCCAGTTACTTTCATGTGTTTTGCGGCCTTACGACAGCATCTCAGATAAATCTGTGTGGAGTTAGAGGCTGTTAAGTGCAGATTCTGAAGAAAGGGTGGTGTGACGGCTCAGAGCTGAACTGCATTGCTGGGAGCTGAGAAGCAGCTGAAGGAGCAGGAAAGAAGAGTCACAGTGGTACATGTAGTGCGACAGAAGGAAATGATGAATGCAACGACAGTTCTGGGAAAAAACGATGCACCAATCAACAGTGTCTTATTTATTCGATTCTGGGATATCGGGGATGTTACGTGAGGGTGTACTGTTATATAGATCTGTTGGAAAAGTAAAACATGTTCATTTTCAGTTGGATTATATTTGTACTACAAAGATCTGGAGCACTTCATTTTGAGATTTATTAGAGTGAGAGTGAGAAAAGGTCCTGTATCCTGCTGCAGTCAGTGTTTTATTAGGAACATACAGTTGAATTCTCCATTTAAGAAATGTTTGTGTATGTTGTCAATTCATAACTAAACAGAACCGGCCAAGATCAGAGCCAGCAGGTCAGACTCTAATAAAAAAACTACATAAAGTCATTAGCTGAAGTGTAGGGAAGTGAGTCACTGATAATAATCAGTAGTAATTAATGTCACTGTTTCTATATTTTAAACAAAGTTTGTGAATTTTTGGACAATTAATTTAAATGTGAAGAAACCGAATCAGTAAACAAAATAATAATAATAATAATAATAATGCGAAATTCAGTGTGACCAGTACAAATCTTTTCATTTATCATTTCATATACAAATAATACATTTTATTTTTTAAAAAATAACTATAATAAATTATAGAAAATCGGCATCTGTATAATCAGCAACACGTCATCATCCATGAATAGAAATAGATTCAGACCTTGTTTTCTCTAAACTGTGTCCTCTGTTTATCAAAAAAACACTGCAGAATTGTAGCTCATTAAAAATATTAATATATTATTAGTATTAACCTGGAAAAGTTGGTAAAAGCTGAAAAGGATTTGCCTTAATCAGAATCATTTCTAATCGTTTTTGCTGTTTTGTTTTATTCATTTTATAAATGTTATTTTATTACTTAGTAAAACAGTGTTATTACAGCATTTTTTAAACAGGCTTTGGCTTATTTATGGTCAGAAGATGACTGTGGAACTGCTTTAAAAAGTAAAAACAGATGATGAAATCCACACTGAAGTTACGACAGGCAAATCGAGCGAACCCTTAAGAAAATTCATTTCAGCTCAGAAGCACCGAAAGTAAAAGGTGTTATTCTGCGTATTTGATAGCAATAGTGAGAACACACTTTCTCTGGTTCACACACACACAAACCCATTTCTGGGTGGTGTTTCTTACCCATCTTTAACCTTTAGCCCTGGTTATGGCTGCTTACAGGCGAGATGAAGGCGGAGTACGTGCATTCTTACAGTCTCGCTATGAGAAATGGGAAATTCACAAAGGGCCACGCCCCTGACACACACACACCCACACACACTCGCAATCCACTCAAATACAGACTACTGTAGGTCATTGCATTGGCCACCTGCACCTGAACACACACATACAGTCTCACTCTCATACCCACACACACTCAGAACGTGGAGATGCTTGAGCGGAGTGCAGGGAGAAAGAAACGCTGTGGCAGATGAGGTCAGTCTGGCTTGTGACTCGGCATGCTTTACCGTATTTTGGTCGCCGTCAGTGCGAATTCCTGCAATGAACACGCTGTTAATGGCTGTTAAAAGGCGCAAGTTTGACACTGAAAAGCTTTTTTCACAAGCACATGGCACACAGATGGTACTTTGGTGTTATCTAAGAAGGAAATAGACTCTCGCCATTTCCAGTAATGTTAAAGAATCTAACTTCCATCAAACCATGTCCAAAGACCCTGAACTCTGGGAGGTGCTACAGAGTCCAGAATTAGTCTTTCACTTCAAGATGCATTCTGCATTTTAAACTGATCTGCAAGATTTCCAGCATTGTACATGTTTCCACCAATCGACATCGAGTTCAGTTTACTGGTTTGTCATGAAGGTTATTTCTGCCTGGGTGTGGAGACTTAACCTAAAGCCAAGCATGGCGTTTTAAAGACGTGGGTATTTACCAGCAAGGGAGGGTCTTATGAAGTCTTATAAAACACACACAATATAGGACCCAGTATTCTTGGAGCTTGACCCACCCTGAGTAACGGAAATGAAATACTAAATGAGTGGACTCCCCCTTTCATTAATGACCACAGTGAACTGCCAATAAATCCAATGATCAGTTTCAGCACTTATGAGACAGAGAATCCTGCTGCCTATTTTAAAATGTCTGACATAAAATGGGCTTTATCGTTTGGCTAATTATATTTGTTATTATAAAAATATAAAATATAATAATAATCAAGCATTTCGTGGTGGTTTTAATGAGCGCACCATCGTTAGCATATTTTTCAGTCTGTAATGTAATGTCCATCCATCCATCCATTGTCTTCCGGGTCGCGGGGGCAGCAGTCTAAGCAGGGATGCCCAGACCTCCCTCTCCCCAGACACGTCCTCCAGCTCTTCCGGGAGGACCCCCAGGCGTTCCCAGGCCAGCCGAGTGACATAGTCCCTCCAGCGTGTCCTGGGTCTTCCCCAGGGCCTCTTCCCGGTGTGACATGCCCGGAACACCCTCCCAGGAAGGCGTCCAGGAGGCATCCGGTAAAGATGCCCGAGCCACCTCAGCTGGCTCCTCTCGACGTGGAGGAGCAGCGGCTCTACTCTGAGCTCCTCCCGAGTGACAGAGCTCCTCACCCTATCTCTAAGGGAGCGCCCCGCCACCCTGCGGAGGAAACTCATTTCAGCCGCTTGTATCCGAGATCTTGTTCTTTCGGTCATGACCCAAAGTTCATGACTGTAGGTGAGGGTAGGAACGTAGATTGACTGGTAAATAGAGAGCTTTGCCTTTCGGCTCAGCTCCTTCTTCACCACGACGGACCGGTACAACGACCGCATTACTGCAGCTGCCGCACCGATCCGCCTGTCAATCTCACGTTCCATCCTTCCCTCACTCGTGAACAAGACCCCAAGATACTTAAACTCCTCCACTTGAGGCAGGATCTCTCAAGATCACAAGCCACCCTTTTCCGGTCGAGAACCATGGCCTCGGACTTGGAGGTGCTGATTCTCATCCCAGCCGCTTCGCACTCGGCTGCAAACCGCCCCAACACATGCTGGAGGTCCTGGTTCGAAGAGGCCAACAGGACAACATCATCCGCAAAAAGCAGAGATGAAATCCTGTGGTCCCCAAACCAGACTCCCTCCGGCCCTCGGCTGCGCCTAGAAATTCTGTCCATAAAAATAATGAACAGAACCGGTGACAGAGGGCAGCCCTGCCGGAGTCCAACATGCACTGGGAACAGGTCTGACTTACTGCCGGCAATGCGAACCAAGCTCCTGCTCCGGTCATACAGAGACCGGACGGCCCGTAGTAGAGGGCCCCGGACTCCATACTCCCGAAGCACCCCCCACAGAATGCCACGAGGGACACGGTCGAATGCCTTCTCCAAATCCACAAAACACATGTGGACTGGTTGGGCAAACTCCCATGAACCCTCGAGCACCCTGCGGAGGGTATAGAGCTGGTCCAGTGTTCCACGACCAGGACGAAAACCGCATTGTTCCTCCTGAATCCGAGGTTCGACTATCGGCCGAATTCTCCTCTCCAGTACCCTGGAATAGACTTTACCAGGGAGGCTGAGGAGTGTGATCACCCTATAGTTGGAGCACACCCTCCGGTCCCCCTTCTTAAATAGGGGGACCACCACCCCGGTCTGCCAGTCCAGGGGCACTGTCCCCAACTGCCACGCGATGTTGCAGAGGCGTGTCAACCAAGACAGCCCCACAACATCCAGAGACTTGAGGTACTCAGGGCGGATCTCATCCACCCCCGGTGCCTTGCCACCGAGGAGCTTCCCAACTACCTCGGTGACCTCAGCCTGAGTAATGGATGAGCCACCCTCTGGGTCCCCAGCCCCTGCTCCCTCTACGGAAGGCGTGGCAATGGGATTGAGGAGATCCTCAAAGTATTCTTTCCACCGCCCGACAATATCCCCAGTCGAAGTCAGCAGCTCCCCACCTCCACTGTAAACGGTGTTGGCAGGGTACTGCTTCCCCCTTCTGAGGCGCCGGACGGTTTGCCAGAATATCCTTGAGGCCGACCGATAATCCTCCTCCATGGCCTCCCCGAACTTTTCCCATACCCGAGTTTTTGCTTCCACAACTGCCCGGGCTGCAGCACGCTTGGCCTGCCGGTACCTGTCAGCTACCTCAGGAGTCCCACGAACCAACCAGGCTCGATAGGACTCCTTCTTCAGCTTGACGGCATCCCTTACTTCCGGTGTCCACCACCGGGTTCGGGGATTGCCGCCACGACAGGCGCCAGAAACCTTACGGCCACAGCTCCGAACAGCTGCGTCAACAATGGAGGTGGAGAACATGGTCCATTCGGACTCAATGTCTCCAACCTCCCTAATGTAATGTAATTTATTTATTTCAACAGGGACAGCGCACAATAAGACATTAATCCTGTACAACAACAGAATATGCATTGTGCCAGGTTATAGCAACTTGCTAATTTCCACCTGTAGTCCCTGGGCAGGCTGATGGAATAATACATAAAAGAAAATTTACTAATAAATTCGTAGAGCAAGGCAGAGGCACAATATATAGGAGAAATAAATAGAGACATAAAAGCAGATTCGACAGAACAAAACAGATTGCCCCCCAACACACACACACGCACGCACACACACAATTTAAAAGTGTGTGCACTCTGTCAGTGTTTATTGAACCTTGCGCTGCTGCAGCTCTTACATTCTGTGTTCTCTAACATCTTGTTGATTTTTGGTAGATCTGCTTTGATGGACGGAGGTAACGACCAATTAGAGAGCTAGAATAGGAGGACATATAAACCTGTGAAACTCACGCGGTAATTACTGATTGGATGATATCCAGACTGTGCCCCCTGGAGGCCACAGTGTCCCTGCTTTGTGTCCACCTGTAGATCTTGGTGGCACACGTATCTGACGATTCACTGCTGTCAGCGGTCTAATAAAAGCATATTACAACATCAGGACAGCAGCCTCTTATTTTACCCCCGGAGATTACAGTGCAGGTTGAGGGTTTGATTTCCTCTGAGCCATCAGCAGGTTTCTCATGTGACAGATAGCCAGGAATGTTGTACAGAAACAGACATTTAAAGTCGTGTTTTCCCAGTTTGACTAGTGCTCATTTCTGGGATCCATTAAAGCGTCACAGTGTTGACCATTAACAGCAGGGCCGACTGCACTTGAGGCCAACAAACACAGAGTGTTAACACGCACACAACAAAACAATGTCGATATGTGGGAGAGATCAGCTTCGGGCAAATGTCTCTGTTATAATGTTTACAAGGATCAAATGACTGATGTGTGTTAAATGATCGGTCTATTGTTTAAAGCCATAAATCCTTAATTTGTTTCTATCCTGTTATTTCCAGATCAGCCTGAGCTATCTCGTATTGGAAACAGTTTTTTCGTGCATTTATGTAAATAAAGGCTCAGTTGTGAGCACTTGTGTTTTGACATTTGTCAATGACTTCATTTTTTCAGCAGGCTCAGGGCCTTCGACAAAAACCTTAATCATGATATAAAATTAAAGGAAAAAAAGAGGAACCACAGATGTTCAGGATGATTTTATGAATCTACACCACACTGTTTAATACTGTGATACTGTGACCTTTGACCTCCACGTGAAAAACTCTGATTATGAACTATCACCAGAAAAAAACGATTGTTTCAACAATATTTCCAGCACTGAGTTTAGATCAAATTATTGATGTATACGTGTCCTTGAGCTCATGTATTAATCTTCTTCATCCAATCATGTGTTCACAAAGTGTTGACCCTCGCTCCATCCTCGCTGTGAACCACTGAGCCTTTCAATCATGATGCTATCACCTGTTACCAATCAACCTGTTTACCTGTGGAATGATCCAAACAGGTGCTTTTGGAGCGTTCCACATCTTTCCCAGTCTTTTATTGCTCCTGTCACAAACGTGTTGCTGCATCAGATTCAGAATCAGCAGATATTTACAAAAATCAATGACGCTGATGAGCTCAGACATTAAATATATTGACTTTGTGCTGTTTTCAGTTGAGTTCATGTCAAAAAGGATTAATAAATGATCACATGATCTGTTTTATTTGTGTCCAAACTTTCATTCAGTTGATGGAAAAGTTATTTTCTTGTGTGTTTTCTTGACTTTTGCTTGACAGTTAGGTGGAAACAGAATTAATGACAGCATGAGTTCTTTTAATGAAACTGCTGGCGTGTATTTGCTTTTTGTGCCACTCAACAGAAATAACAGATCGTTTTATCAATTAGTTGATCAACTGAGTGATGACAACAACTTTAACGAATGATTTTGTCTTCTTTACAAAGCAAAAATGCTTAATATTTGCTGGTCAGCCTCTCAAAACTGAGGATTTGTTTCTTTCCTTTGTTTTTTATGATTGTAGTTGAATATCTTTGGGTTTTGGGCTGTTGGATGGACAAAACAATCAATCTGAACTCATCACCTTGGCCTCTGGCAGATGGCGTGCATGTCACTTTTTTTTTTTTTTTACATTTTGTTGACTAATTGATTTATAAAAATAAATTATCAGCACATTAATCATGAATCTCTCGTAATGCTGCATGCAGGTCGGACCCCACCCCTCCAGCCCGTCGTTCAGTCAGTAACCACTCGTCATTTCTGTCCACCAGTCAGTCAGAAATTGATCGAGTCAGTCAGTCAGTCACTGATTGAGTCAGTCAGTCTGACCAGAAGCCAGTCGTGCAGTCAGACTGTGTCTTTGACAGCGAGGAGAGTGCAGCGTTGCGGTCTTTCTAAATAGTGGTTGGCCTCGCTTGGCTGACAAAACATGTCGTCTTGGCCGGCGGTCTTGCACTACTCAACCACAGGGTGTGTGCGAGTGTGTGTGTGTGTGTGTGTGTGTGTGTGTCAGTGGAAAAATTAGCCCATTTTTGTTCAAACTGTGGCTGCTACTTTGCAATGCAGGCAAGTGATTGATAATTTGACTGTGGTTGAGAAAAAGTACATTTCCACTTGACTCTGTATTAAACCGGCTCCCTGTCTGGGCTCGTCAGCTGGAGCCGTTGTGATTTGTTCTCACTGAAACTTTTCCAATGGGCAACTTTCACTTACACAACATTTAACAATGTCATAAAATGCAATGCACTTCCAAAAAGATTGAGACGCTGTGTCAAACATAAATAACACAGAATGTGATCTTTGATCATTCTTTCTGACATCAAGTCCAAAGACAATGAGGCTGGAGCGAGGTTCACCAGTTTGTCAACACATGATTACATAAAGGATATCACTACACGGGCTCAGGGACGCTTCATTGGCAGGATAGGCTACATTACGCATGGCTGAAAAAAGAGAATAGAAGAAGTAGAGGTCGCAAAGTGGGAACAATACCAGTGGTCTGCCGACCACCAATAAATGATGAAGAAAGAGAGAGTAGAAGACAAAGACGAAGATGCCACAGCCGTCTGCGAGAGACAAATTTAGAGGCGTCTCCAGGAACTTTTTGACAGTGGAAACAGCTCACCAGTCATATCAAACAAATGCTTGCTGCAAAGGAAACTTATTTGGAAAAGGTTTTTCCGTCTCCAATCAAGCGTATCAACACTTCTCTGAAAAAAGCAAAGGCAGTTCAACAGAGCGTAAAAACTTCTGCCTCTGACTTTTGCCATTTCCATCAACCTCTTCTACCGTGATACTTGCATGCATTTCAATCTGCAGCTCACATGCATGCAGCAACATTTTGCACGTCTCCATCGCTCTAATGTTAAAACTCCCTGGAAGCCGCATCGAGTTTTGGGAAGAGGAGCAGCTGTGCAAATCCTGCAGAAAGCTGTCCACAGCTCTCCACAGTGTACCTCCTCTTTCCACAGATATTAAACAAAATACTACTGAACACTATAAAAAACAAACAAACACAGGAAATACTTTTCCGTGAGAGTTGAGACTCTGTCTCTCTGCAGAGATACAGTCCAGCTGTACAGAAAAACCCACGATCAGTGCTGATGGTCAGTGCACAAGAGTCAGCCTCATCAGCTCAAACTTGATGTGTGACAGGAAGCTAAAGGCAGCGCTGCACCATTATTCTCTAATCCTGCAGTGTATTTTAAGAACCAGTGGGCAGACAACTTGTGAAATTTCTCAGAATGTGTGTGATGCCGAACAACTGAAAACACAGTTCGGCTTTTACACTTTGTCTGAAACTTATTACACATAATACTGACAGTTATTACATTTGATGAACTTGATACTACTGTTCACTTTGATTTACTTAATATTGTGTTTCTGTTCTGTCACTTCTGAAGAGCAGGTTCTCACACTGTGGTCTTCACAAGCAGCCAGACAAGAGCTTTAAATCAAAATAGTCTAAAATCGGCAATTTCTTGATCAAAGAATAACTACTTGTTAGTTTCTGACAGTTGGTGCTGCAGGTACATTTCAGTCAGCACCAAAAGGTTTGACATCTTGTGCCACCTCGTTACTTTTTGTGGAGTTTTTTCATTAGCTGGTCTGACAGAGTGTTGTGTTATGAACGCAGTATAAAGTCCTCTGAGACAAACTTGTTAGTAGTAGTTAGTAATCAGTAGTAAAACTGATTTGACCTTTTAAATGCTTGTTATCTGAGGCTACAATTAGACCCATGACTAGACATTTACTAATATTTACAGTACTGTAAAATACAACTATCACCATCACTGATCCTGCCAATACTATAAAAAAAAAAATCAGTATCACTGATCCAAACACATCAGGATATCAACATGTTTTCCAAACTTTCCACTGATTTCAAAATGTGGAAGAAAGCCAAACTATTTCCCCAAACATATCCCTGAATTCTAAGAAAAGCGTTCACCGGCTTTGCAGCCTTTTCCAGTAAAGTTGGATATAATTAGAAAGATCTCTCCTGACCACATTTCAATCAACCTTCGAGCGAGACATCTAGCTTCTAGGCTTTCTAGTCATTCTGAATTCCCCTGTCTGGTGCACATCTCACACGCCTGCGCATATGACCCGTTACCCACTATCTGCTGTATCAAAACAGCCGCTGAACCACACACCTCCAGCCTCTGAGGTGAGCCGACCCGTCTGATCAGCACAAACTGCACTGGCTCCTGATGCAGCCTGCATGGAGGAGCCTGCCAACAGTGAGTGGGCTGCGCCACAGATGTGAATGAACCGGGGGGGCCGTGGGAGGAGGAGCGAAGGGGTTGGGGTTGGATGCGTAGAGTATCGTGTGGATTTGTCACTCAAAGAAGAGAGAGGGGTAGGGGTGGGGCTGCGGGGGAGGGGGTTAAGATGGGGTGGGGGGTTTCCTCTGATTATTCACAGGCAGTGATCAATGCGGGGGTTTTTCATAATTGGGTTCGCCTCCGATAAAACCTGAAAAGAAAAAAAAAAAAAAAGTTCCTTACGAGAATTGTCTGTCAACACATGTGTGGTACGTGGGCAGCATCACCACTCAGGCTGTGATTTTCACAGCAGACCGAAGTCAAATTCCTGCCAGACGCCTTGCTCAACAACACACCTGCTCCAGAAAACAGAACGCACAGACAGCTCGACCCACGTCACGGCTGACCGCCGGTTACAGTGACACGTTGTTTTAGGTTTCTTTGCCGCAGCGTGGGGGGAACAACAGCCTCACGGCAACACAGACTTCTTGGCCATTGCTTGAGAATGACTTGGGATTCCCCTTCCTTTGTCCTCTTAATTCAAGCCACCGCCATTTGTTTGCTGCGACTGGTTTCTGGGTCCCGCGGGGGTCAGTGCCGATCCTCTCTCAGACATAACACAGCGAAGGATCGTATGTTATTTGATGTTTGAAAGATCACAGAGTAAAGTGGAGCACCCCAGATTTTCTTTTTGTTCTATGTCGGGGTCCCGGCAGAAAAAAAAAAAAAAAAAAAGTCCTCTGAACTCTCAAACAATACTACCAGCAAACCCCCCCCCCAAACACCACCGCCCCGCCCAGCCGCTGAACACACGTCCCGGCCTCTCTAATCCAAACACGCCGCCATAATCTCCAGCTATCACTCGACTCATCTACCAGCCGAGGAAGAGGTGGAAACCAAACAAACGACGGGAGACAAAAGGGCCACTTTCACCTTGATCAGCCGGGCAGGCTGGCAGACTCCTCTGGGAGGGAGGAGAGCAGAGAAAAGCAGAGATTTAACGTCAAAGACATGAAAGACGTCCACGGCAGACGGGGAAGATGTTGAAGACTACACCTGAGAGAGCGATAAAGGATCAAAGAGGAAGCAGAGTCTCAGATCAGGGAAGCTACAGAGAAAGAAAGGAGCAGGAAAAGAGGAAGAGAGTGTTCGGTAGAGAGAGAGAGAGAAATCTGACTGTCTCACTAATTTCAAGCAAACCTTCGAATTTGGCAAAAACTACAATGTAAATGAGATTAATCTAAAACAACTGGGTTGGAGTGGATTAGTGTCAGAAAAACTGTCCACGAGAAAGAAAAACAAATCCTTAAATAACATCCTTGTACTTTGCAGCTGTTATTGTTCAGAGATGTCTGATGCCTGTAATTCATGCTGCCTGATGCCAAAAACAAAGAGATGTACTTGGCAGGCTGCAAATGTTCCAGCTCAAGGCTGTACAACCATGACAGAGACTTCTACAACGGATGGATTCAGAGATTTCTTGGTGGAAGAAAGACTTTTTTTTTCTTTACACTGAAAGCCTTGCCTATGAATATCACTACAACAGCATTAACTCAATGCATTCGGCCTTGTTAAACTATAAATACAGATACAACAAATGGAGCGCTGCTTCCTTTCTGTGGCTAATGATCTCTGGCAGGCACTTACACTCACTAGCAGAGAGCACATAACCCAGAGAAGAGCCAACATTCGTTTGGGCTGTTTGGCAAATCACCTGCAATAACTTTATTTAGTCCCAGCTGGCGTGATCCGCCACCCGTGAGTTTAATTTGAAGCGAGAGCAACGGTTGGCAGGCTAAGAACGAGAATCCTGCTCTGTGGATGCTCAGTGGATCCGAGCATTTTATCCACCTGGAACCACAACTGGAACCAGGACTAATTAATTCACATTAATCATCAATAATCAAGTAATCATTGAAGATTTATAAACTAAAAACAATGCATCTTTCTCTGCGGCTGTGTTCAATAAAACAGATGGATTACAAACTGTAATTCATCCCAGTCAGCTTTGGTTTGTGTTGACTAGCAGGTACAAATACATTAATGTAAGTTTGTAGTATATTTATAAATGTCCTATTGTAGGATTTAATAGTATGAGTATGAATATTATGAGAGTCTGGGATTTGTTTTGTTTAATTTTTAATTCCCTTTTTGTCTGGTTCGTCTCTCATTGTGTTGTGTTTTACATTGTATTACATTGTATTTTTATCTTTTTGTGTGTGTGAAGCACTTTGTAACTGCGTGTCATACGAAGTACATCTAGATAAAGCTTTAATTACTTACTATTTTAGACATCTGGGTTACTAATAACTACTGTTTCAACAGCATTTAAATTTCTATGTTTCAACATGCAAGGAGGGCCTGTTTATGGTGAATTACAGTCATTTAAACGCTGCTGAAGAAGAGATGTCCAAAAACTCCAATATTCAGCCAAATTGAGTACCCTGGTTATGAAGTGAATGTAAATGCATTGAATGCTGACTGCGACCAACATGCTGCTTCCTCTTTGTGAAGTTTACTCGACATTTCAAGTCACAGTTTGGTGAGCACCATCTGTCGTTACAACGACACAGTGATGTGCATTTTGGCGTACAGTTCAAACTCCATAATTTCAGTGTGTTGTACGGAAATGGGGACACAGCTAACACTTCCTGGGTTATCCTGCTCTGACTGATAGATGCAACATATCACAAAATAAAGACCTCTAACAACACATTTAAGATATTTGTAAGCTCAGTTAAGAACTTTAGAGATTTTTTGCAGAGGAGCTGGCAGATTACAGGAAAGTGAGTGAATGAGAGTGAATGTGAGACAGAAAGGTAGACAGACAGACAGAGGAGGAGGAGGAGGGAGGGGGGTGTTAATGGGTCTGTCTCCTGCGTGCAGGTGAGTCTCCTGCGGGTCCTCTGTCCTAACACACTATTGTCTCCTTATCTACTTCCTCTCTCCTCCTCTGCAGACACTGTGTGTTTAGACTGCCGCTCGCCCTCTCTCTCTCTCCTCTCATCTCTTCTTTCATTATCGCCACACCTCCGTCACAGCTGCAGCTCAACTGTTTGCCACGACTGCACAGGGCTTATGTGCCAAACCTGCTGTCCATATGAATATTAAAAGATTTGGCCCAGTGTTTACAGGTAGACTGACATGGATAATACATAGTGTATCCTGCATGTGTGCATGGTAATTTGCCGATATTTTGCAGTTTGCTGATATTGACAGTGCTACTTTAGGATTTTACGCCTGTCTGTTGTCTCATCTCATGAGATATGGGCAATTTTGCACCCAATCCTGTATGTTAGAATTACTTTTTATAATTAATAAATGTCTTTTCAAATGCTGCTCTTGATGTTTGTCCTGAGATATCATATTTATGCACCACAGCCTATTTAAGTCAATCTGTGTACGGAATGAAATGTTTACCTTGCATTAATCAGACACTGAAGGATTTATCACTTGTATTTTAGAGCATGAATAATGTCAGCTGATCTGTGCGGCTCTGATCTGTTCATTCTGGGTCACATATTGTACTTTCTTTTGTTTGTATTCATGGGGAAACTAAACATTCTCCATCTACCTGTTTAGACTCAGCTGTCTTCACCTCTTCCTGTTGGAGCACTGACTTTACACCACATCTGCAGTTTGCTCTCATTCTCTTTCCTCTTCATGTCTCCTCACTTTCTATCTGCCGTTCATCTCCTCTCCTCCTCCCACAGCTCTGCTCACTTGTTCTGGCAACGGCCGCTGTTTTCCCTCATCAAGCCCCCGCAGGGGGTGTTTTATCTGAGAGAGTGGATCTCTGACATGCCTCACGTGGATGTGTAAATAAAATAGAGAGCAGAGGTGCTTGCTTTCTCCTCTCGCTTCTGGAAGATGACAGGCGTATATTTGATAAAAAAAACAAAACTGAAACATGGCAGCTACTGTACTTCTTACTGTGAGGTGCTGGTCATATTTGACAAGACTCAGACTTGTGGGAGTCCTGTTATTAGTCCTGTTACTCTTATTCTTGTGTGATCACAGTTGGAGACGAACACAAATGACTGAAGATTATACCGTTCACTTTGACCCTCGTTGCCATGCGGTGTGTGTGTGTCTGTGTGTGTGTGTGCCTGTGTGCAGACGTACCGTCGTTTGGTAAAGCAGCTGGGTACATCTCCTTTAGCAGGTCGCCAAGTGTGTGCACGTTGCCTTCAGGTGAAACGGGGCGAAACAGCTTCTGAATGAACGGCCGGTCGCTCATTGTCTGCAATGAATTAGAGCACAGCAAATTAACAAGTACAGCAACACGAATATATAATCACATTCCAACCAGTATGGAGTAAAGCAAGGTTAAGACCTAAAGTAAAGAACACACTGAAGGAAACGGTTGCAGCGTGACGGCTTTTTGTACTCGAAAAAATGTGTCAGTATCCACCAAAAGGACTAATTAATAAGTTTGTATTTACAGTATGTCCGGTACACTGCACACAGCAGCTCATGCTAACAGCTGCAAAGAGAAAAGATCAACATTTTTTAACATATCTGGAGTTCACATGAGGAGTTTACTTTTCTCTGGAAGTACTGATTGTTGTTGTTGGTACAGATAAAGTTTTCATTTGTAGTTTTCAATTCTCACATTGTCTTCCAAAATGATCTATATTAGCTGTTTCTGACCTGGTGTCCCTCACGTCAGGACAACAAATGCATGCAAGCTTCACTTTGTCTCTTTCCAGACTCCCAACCACGCTGTGCCATACCAGACCACGCTGTGCCATACCAGACCACGCTGTGCCATACCAGACCACGCTGTGCTGCAGAGTGATCGCCAATTTAATGTCTGTCGATTAATTTATGCGTTAGATTATCTAAATATCTTCCAAAACAACAGACCTGGAAGCTGTAGGGGTGAGAGGCCCATTCAGTTGACATCTTTTTACCCATCTCTGTTCAGGATGCCTGTATTTGCACTTCCACACTGCGGCACTTCTCTTAAAATGTTGTATTTTACTTCATTTTATGCATTCTTTAGGCTTTGCATTGTCTTTATTCTACTTAGATCTTTCATTGATGTTATCTTTGCTATTATTATTAAGCGGGTTTTATTCTCCATCTTATTTGACATACATTTTTTATCCATGTTTTCATATTTATTGTCTTTTTTTATGTGAGGCACTTAGTGCATGAGATTTCTCTGTTGTAAAGCACTTTATTATTATTATTATTTTCTTTTGATGAAGACAGGTAAGCTAGTTGGTAATATTATAGACTGTTTTATTATTTTGGTTTGGCTGCATCTGCTGTGGCATGGTCATCCTTTAAAGTGGGGAACGAGGGGAGTCATTTTATGCCCTGGGCCGGCCACAACAATACTCAAAGGCATGGCTGAGTTAATGCAGTAAAACTAAAACTACAAGAGAAAGTTCAGGGCAGGAAGAGCTGTCAGGCAGTGACTTCTAATGTTATTTGACTGACTTACTTCAGGAGATCTCAGCTGTGTGCCATAGTGATTTAGAAAAAACACTGCTGATAGGATATGGGATGGACGGGAAGCTTCCATTTGATTTTATGGTGCAGCCATGAAAAAGCCATTCAGCATCTAAACCTTTTACTCATCAGACAACTGACATCAACTCAAGGAATTGCGGGAAAAGGCAGACAAAATATCCTGTAAATGGTTTCACAGTTTTAGGTGATGTAACATAAGGGGGAATTCTAAGGTTAAGATCACAGTTCACAAGGTTAAGACAGTGGGAAGAATCCACACCAGTCTGCACGCAAATGTTGTGAATGGACGGTTTGCGTGAGCCGAGGTGGGAACGTGGTGCTTTGATGAGACCCGCCACACAGAATTTGATATTTAGCAATCTGCAACATTTCAACAGATGTTACATGTGATGCTGACATGTTTTACTGATCAGAATCAATCTGGAAGTCATTAGCGGCTGCTTGGCCAAAAAGTCAGCGTCTACGCAGAGTGAAAACACCTCTGGCACTCCTGGAAACTCAGACGGAGAGAATGGTTGAGAAAAACATAACACTAAGTGTGACAATCTCTACTGTTCCCAAGAAGAGAAATCTTCTTCTCTCTTTCGCCGCTACACAGACAGTTTGGAGGTCATGGAAATGGTAATGATCGAGTGTTTAGCTCCAGGACACAAACTGCACGCTTTTATGCCCAACGGTTGTTATAATCAGTTACCACCCCGTTGCTCCACAAGAAACCATAAAAACTTGATTAGAAACTAAAGAATGGAAAGTGTCATTGCCAAGACATTGCTCGGAAAAAGGGCACACCGGTAAGTTCAACCACCTCTTCAGTCTTCCGATCATCCCTCCCAAAACAATCCTACCATCTTTCCTCTGATTTATTTTTTTCCCCAAACTGTCTGAGAGCCGTCTGCAGTCAGAGACATACCGTCACACTGATGTCACCCTGACCTGGGACCTCCTGACTACTAACCTCTTATCATGATAGCGATCTACAGAAGGAGCTACAGCGTATCCTTCTGCTGACCGCAACTCAGATCACTCTGGGTAAGGGCGACCGCTCAATGCCTCAAATGTAAACTGACTAAGTCATGATGGGACAGCTAAACAAAGTGACGTATGCACCAAACATCCTCATGACTGTTCAGCTCTGATCTGCAAAACTGCAGCCACAACATTCCATGAGCGAGAGGTGCGGGAAACATGGTGGGAAATTACCGCCAGACACCAGACAAATATCTAGTAAACTATGTCCAGAGCTGGTAGTGGACTTTGACTCAAGGACAGATGGTGTCGTATGTTGTAAAGATTGTTATGTCCTTTGAGACCACTTGTGGTTTTTGGCTATATAAATAAAACTGACTGGACAGGACATATTTAATTGCTAATCAACACTATTCTGCTTTTTTCTTATTTAAAGGTCCATCTGGATTTAAAAAAAGATCTTTTTACCAGACTGTTGAAAATTTTTTGTAATTGAAATATAACAAGGTTTAAAAGATGCCTTTAATGATGATGATACAAAACCGATGAATATAAGTTCAGCCTTTGAATCTATTCAGATTGGATCTCACATTATAATGTCACTATGAATAATAAACTTCAGGTTGGTGGACCACCTGAAATTTAAGTTCAGGCTGTTAAATGAGTGAGAATGAAAGCAGAATCTCGAGATTTTGATGCTCTGTAGACACGGCTAACCAAAGTTCATACGACATATTTAACATCTGTCACACATTCAACAAGTCTGCCTTGAAACCACACTTCCAAAACCTTTAAAACACAGCTTAAATCATGGGTCGCATCATCGGCCGATGGAGGTAATTACTGGAGGGTGTCTTCCCGTGTCAGAAGTTCAAATGTTTTCCGATGGACTGGGTTAGGGGAGCATTACTCTTCAGCAAACTGACACAAAAACATCAGTGCAGGTCTAAGCAGGACAGGGTGTTATGAGGAACTGTATGTCACAGAGGCTCACCGAGGAGCTGACAAGCAAGACCTCCCTCAAAATCACAACACTTCGTCTGGCCCTGCTCTTCCTGGCTGATCCCACTTCCTGCTGGGAGTCTGAGGCCAAATACTGAACACATTAACGTTAAAACCAAAATCTGCAAGTGTCTCCATTCAACCTCTGTGCAGCCAAGCAGCCAAACTGCCCACAACCTTTGGAAAATAAATTACTTCCCGTCAGTCTATGCCATCCATCAGCACACAGTTGAACACCTGCTACAGGTAAATACAATGAAGTCTAAAGCTTAATCTGAGCATTGTCTCCAGAATATTAGGATTAGGGCTTCCATTCGTACTGGAGTAATCACTACACAATGTGTATGGTACAGGTCAGATCTACCAAACTGGTTATAGCTATTCATATGTTTTATGTTGTACTGTAGCCTCCTTTATATCCAGTTCCTGAACGTGATGCTGGTATATCAGCACGTATGTTCTTTGTAAATGTCAAGAGTCTCGCTATCACTTCAGAGTCAAGTTAAAAATTCAGAGGTTCTGGTTACCGAGTGACCCGTGTCCTGAGGGCAGGAGACAAGGCGCCAGGCGCTGGACGCCATTCAGGGGCTGCTGTCAGGCAGTGACTTATAATGTTATTTGGCTAATCAAGGATCTTTACTTCAGGAGATCTCAGATGTGGGCCATAGTGACTCAGGAGCAAGCACATTTTTAACACTACACCTACTAATTTCACTGATTGGTTGTGTTTAATTAGTGGAATCGGAATGGAATGGTCAAATCAGTATCACAGTAAGATTTGGTGGCAAAAAAATGTCCAAATCTGAATATTTAAGACCTCTAACAGTCAGTTACTCTTTAAATTAATTCATCAAATTGAAAAGGCCAAACATTTGAGGATTTGCTGCATTTTCCTCTCTTATATGACTGGAAACTAGGGCTGTATCCTACTGAGAATTATGTCAGTCGAATCAGACTTGGCTACAAAAAATTCTACGTGTTTTTTTCCAACTGCAATATCTGACAATCAGAAAATCCACTGGCATGAGTCTCAGTGATGATTTTGACCATATTAACAACAAAACATGAAACAAAACAAAGTCATGGTACAGTATTTTTGAGCATTTGAAAATCAATAAAGAGACAAGTGCATAAGATGCAAGATTTACATTGCTGAGTTATATCAGGCTACTATATGGATTTGTTGGAGTACTGAGGCAGGCAGCAGACACATATTTTTGTTTCAATCAAGCTCTTATGGCGTTGTCACTTCCCTGAATCAGGATTTTCTGAGTGGAAGATTTGGCACTTCAAACCGAAGGGGGTCGTCTTCAGTCGGCTATATTGATCAATATTTTTCGATTCGTGACTCAAACATCACTGATGTATTTTCTTCGATACATCTTGACTACAAATATGAAACATGTATAGGTTCCTGTTTCACCGCCCTGCTCAGTTAGTGTCAGCTCAGCACCAAACTAAACTCCCGTCGGCCTGCACGAGTCTCATCAGGTTTTACACGCACGACTCATCTTCATCGTCTGTGATGTGAAAACATTAGACTTACACATAGAGAAGGTAAAAGTGTGCATCCTCCAAGTCACGCTGGACGGCAGCAGACGAGGTTGTACAACCGTCTGGTTCAAAACTGGTGCAGCAGACTGCACTGACAGTCATCACAAGAACAGCCAACAGACTGATGTGCATCACATACTGGTCTACTGTTCACAACATGGCAAAAAACATCAAAAATCCACATATCAGGGCAATGAGCTGTGATCTTTGTTGTGCACTACCTGAGACCAAACTAGTCACATGTGTAAAAGAAAACTTGATCAATGAATTCTGTTATTCTATTATAAAAATCATTTAATTATATCAGTTAAATTCAGTAGCACCGAAAACCAAAAAAAGCCCACAGTACTGAATACTCGCCCAGGCCTCGTTGTGGTCTTATTAGTGGCCAAACTCGGGAAACAGTTAACGTCTTGCTCTACCTGAGCAGCACAGGATAATGGGAGGAGCCGTGGACGCAGAGAGAGGTAGAAACACGGTGCAGGCAGATACCCAACCTGAGGTGTCAAACGGAGAGTCGGACACACAATAGGGCCTAATCATGGAGCTGTGAAAAGGAAACCAGTGAGGACGGGGATCGAGTAACCGAGCGGTAACTACACACCACAGAGCCAGGCCCGAAACGGCAAGAGGAAGGTGACGGTGGAGGCGCGAAGCCCGTGCTCAGGTTACACAGAAAGACTGAGTCACTGACAGGAAGCACGGCGTTTCGTGCGAGATCATCGGCGAGAGCCAGAGCAGAGAGAGTGCGCTAAGTGACAGCTACTTCGTTGCATTTTTAAATAGCCAACCATGAATAATTGAGCTGATCGCCATACAAAGAAGGGACTATTGATCCCCAGGGAGAGAAGCGTGATATTGCTTGGATGAAGACACTTTCTTTTCAGCTGGTCTGACACCTTAGCTGGCACAGCAGCACATGGCGGCACAAAGAGAGCGAGGCGTCATCGGGATTCGGGTGAAAAGAGATGGCTCCCTCTCGCTGAGTGAAAAGAGCAGCGGAACTCAAGACGTCGCCTAATTGATGGAGGGGATTCAATCTGCCTAATTGATGGTAAAACAATGGATGGGGGGGGTGCAGCACCAATATGTCAATCAATATGAGTTTCCGTGAATTGAGAGGGGTGAGAGAAAGCGTTTCCACTGAACTCTGAGCCCATCCATTCATAAATTAAAATTCTAGCCTCACCTGTAGCAGTCTTCATTTTCTCAGAGCTTGAAATGCACACCTGTACAGGAGAAACTCCACCAAGGGACGCTGAAATGAATTCTAAATTATTTATCGCTCATGGGTCGCACGCCAGGCTGATCTGTCGGACTTCACCATTCGGGCGTCTCCATATTTTAGTGCTAGTCAGAATTTCTCGGCTCCGGCGGGTTAGCAGAAGGATCAGTTTCCCTAAACTTAAGCTTTCTTTACGTAATGCTTACCAAGTCTTTTTGGCTCCATCCACCTGATGAGGATGTTTTCATGAAAGTATTGTCATTTACAAACCCAAGACTGTATTTAGCCATGCAGACAGTTTTGGTTCTATCTGCCCAGATTTTGGGCCGTCTCCAAGGTTTCTGTCTCTAATTCTTATTTCTACCAAAGAAATACTGAAGTTTCTATGAAGTTTGTTAAAAGTGTGTTATTCAGATTATAATTATTATTATTAGATTATTTTTAAAGCTGTGAGTGCAAACAACAGTCCATTCATCTCTATTGAGTATGGGTACAGGCACAAATACTAGAGTCAGGTATCTCAAAACTGAACAAATAAAACCTAAACTATCTGTAAGGTTACTATCACTACAGGGGAGATATCTTGGGCAAACTGCAAGGTATGAAAATACTAGATCGGAACAAACCAAACACACAGAATTCATTATGAAACTAAACCTTCATCTGACTGTGCATGATGATGGACAGATCAGCTAGATTTTTCCCAACAACGCAACATTAACTTCCCATAAAAGCCTGTCAGCGTTGTCGTTGCTTGGCAGTAGCAGACTGATAACAAAACTTGAAGATTTCCCATTGACAGTCATGGTTCTCACAGAAAACTTTACTGTAAAGGCAACGGGCATGTCACCTGTTGCCTCTGGCACGAACAGTTTCCAGCATTCCCATGTTTTGTAATTGTCTGTGTAGTCACCACCTCCCCCATGTCTCACCCAGCCATTACAATATATCTGGGAGGCAATAAACATTCTTCGAAACGGGCCGCTTCCAGAGTACCACAACACAGGGGCGGCTGGAGGTGGACTGCCGGCTCTTGCGTTGGGGGTTTCTGAGTAAGCACTGAGTCACGGAGCGGGAACAGAGAGGTGTACCTGTACAGCAACAATGTAAGCAGTCTTTAAAGAAGGATAGTAATTTTCACTTTCCGCGCAGCGAGACGGTCAGCCCCCTCCGGCTCTTTGAATCACACAGTGGCGTCACTGCTGGAGCAGGAATATGCACTTGCAGCCAAACGAGTTCCGCCGCCAGCCGGAGCAAAGGGCGCGGAGGGCCGATGCGCGCCAACACACACACACACACACACACACACACACAATAACACACATGCAAAAGGTTCAAGAGGAAGCCTTTGACTTGACAGAAAGACAAATGTAAGAATCAGGTCAACACACAAACAGAAGCTTGGGAAGACAGATGAACATGTGCACACGCAAACTCATACAGAAACATTCAAAAAATAAAGTTTTCAATTTGAACTTACAAGGATGTAAACTAGGAATTAACATCTGCAGTTCATACCAGGACAAGAAAGGCGATTAAATGATTTTTAACCTCAACAGCATAAGGTAGAAGCACACACACGCACACACACACACAAATATGTCATCCATGCCCATGAGGTGTCTTCATCTCCATGAGGAGCGCAGGCCAGACGGAAATGAGCCCTCTGTTATTTGGACTGAGTGTTGTCATTAATTCTGTCTGCATCAAACACAGCACATGTTATTTACACTAAAGACCACAATCTGGCTTTGAAGGACTCGGAGCATGTGTGTGTGTGTGTGTGTGTGTGTGTGAATGGGAGGGGGGGGGGATCTTCCTCTGTGTCTCCTGTTAAGTCACCACAGTGACTCTGGTTTGCCAAACAGCCTTGTTTTTCTCAGTGTTTCTGTACCTTTTTCGAACTCTTCGATCTATTTTCTTTTTCCCCGTGCCGGGTGTCTTTGCCGGGTTTGGTCGCATCTTGTCTGGTCTCGCCACAACAACAACTCTGGCTAACAAAACACTGGATTTTCTCCTCAGCAGTGACGAGCTCGGTTACACGATTTGAAACTTGTTACAGAAAGTTTATTTGCTTGTTTTTGTTTTTTATTGTGATGCGTCTTTGACTAAAGGAGAAATCCAGTTTATCACAAACCGGGTCCTTTTTTCTTAGTTTTGGCCCTCACTGCTATCGGTATTATTAAGATTACAGTTAAATGTTGAGATCTGATGTCAGACAATTAGACTGGTTGTGAACAAACAGCCAGGTTAGACAAACTTATTTTGAGGAGAAAACAAAGGCCAACAGTAACATTATTACCCAAACCGCCCACCGTAAACTGCAAACTTCATGGATGGACATTGACAACCTTGCCGACCGTAGTTGACACAGTCGTCCTGTGCAACGATGGATTATTTCTGCCATTTAAAGTGCACTCACTTTTGGTTTACTTGCAAAAAAAGTGGTTTAATCTGACCTGAAAAGGCTGCATCAACTCCAGTCCAAAATGTTGAGTCAACAAGTTTCAAGTTTTTTCCAAACATTTTGTGCAAATCCTAAACCTCTGTTGACACTTATGAGGCCTTTTGGACAGTGAAAGTTGAAAAGTGCCACAGAAAACTGCCAGTATGAGTATTTTCAACATCATAATGAACAGCTTTAGTTTCCACTCGCTTTCTTTCCAAGCCTTCTTTGGCTGTAAATATTTAGCAGTTAGTAAGATGAAAACCACACCACCACCAAAACAATCCAGACTTTTCAGGAATGATGCTTATTTTCTCCAACATGTTTGGAAATCACACAGCGAGGTTGTAACGGGCTTTGATACTCCAATTGTCATGAAACCAGCTCAGCTCATAAAAGGCCGTGGAAACTTTCAATTCAGCCATGAAAAACACCCAAAACTGGAACGGTCTGGGTTTCTCCAGCCCGCCAGCAGTTACGCGCTTTTACGGCTGCAACAAGTGCATGTCTGAGAGGGCGGGTCGCGTTGGTGAGACTGCGTGTTTCAGTCTGCCACTTTAAAGACTTGTGTTTTATTGCCAAACACAAGAATGTTTTTGTCAAAGTGTAAATTTGCTTATTTACGCATTGAAGATGTGAAAGTAAAAACAAAAGCATTTACGAGCTTTTTGAATTTCATGCAAAACAGTCAGCGTTGACAGTGATTGACAGCCGTAGCCCCGCCCTCATTGTTGCGCAAAATGTAAATGCAGCCATATGTGGAGCCCGGCAGGTCTCATTAAAAGCTTGACACGCTCAATAATAAATCATCACAGTGGGAAATTACCGGCAGTCACAGCAGATACGATGACGGAAAAACATGCTTGGTAGGAAAGTTCACTCTTGCAACAAACCATTACATTGAAGTCCTGTTTTGTTCTTAATGTCTCCAAATCTCTTTCTGTTTCATAAGATGTCACTCCTCTCAGTCATTTGAAGCCATATCTATTTTCTGCTCGCTGCTCCGTTTTCTTACTTTATTTTTCCGAACTTGTCTTGACAGGCCCGGACGTTTTAATTCCTTCACAGGACTCGGTGACAGCGAGGGGGGCTTTTCTGTTTTCTGTGACTTGAGATCAAGGCAAAATGCACGCACATTCAGCCGCTAGACTCAAAGCAGACTGTCAACATGTTTTTGTTGCAAGGATCCAGATGTTTTCCAAATCTCCATTTTCCTGACTGGATTGGATGAGAATCTTTAGTGTCCAGTAACATTAAAGGGACTTTAAATTATGTTTAATTACACTGTTGCTTCAGATGATTCCTTCACAGTGCCAAGTGTTATTGGGTAAAAAAAAAAACTTTTTCTTTCATTCTGTGCAATCCTGAACCATTTCATACCCTGGAAGCCCTCAAATGAATTCTCCACACTTGACCAGCATTTCCTGATGTGCACAGAAACCCCCAGCACTTGACTCAAAGCGTGGCACTTTTCTCCCACTGTCTGGCTCGCAGTGTGCTAATGTTTTCCAGGTGAGAATCAGCCGCTTATTCATCTCATTTCTTTTCTTGTCCTCCGAAGGAAATTTCACCTGAGTCAGGATAAAGCTGGAGGCTTGGCGGAAACGTCTGCCTACGCCTCCTGATCCAGGACTGAACCCTGAGTCTCACCCACCAGCTCATCTCGGTTCAGTGGAATTGCATACAAACTGGGGAGAGTCACGGGCATCAAATGTACAAAAGCTGATGAACAACATCCAAAAAAGCACGTCCAACGCGCCTCTGACAGACAATGTTTGTTTCATGGTGTCTGAGAGACTTATTTTATAAGAGGTCACAGGAACAGAAACAGAAAGCTGCTGTAAAACTGCTTGTGAACTTACAAAGTTCACATTCAAATACATGGAATTAATGTTACTCTTGAACATTAGTCACAAATTGAAGGATGGTTATCGAGCTGGGTTAATCTTTGACTTTCACCATTCTAGAAAACAATGAATTAAATAAAACAAACAAACAAACAAACATAAAGGAAACAACTGGGTCTCAGACGCTGACTCGTGCTGTTTTAAAGCGGGTATTATGGCAGGTTGGCTGTTTTTGCCGGCTTTGGATGATAAACTCACACGCTGTATAACAATAGATCATTGTTCATCCGAGTGATTAATTTGTCAAAGAGAAAGTCACACACTCCTCAGTTACACTGTATTTCTCATTGATATCTAGACTGACTGCAGGTGTGTGTGGGTGCCCGGAAGAGACACATTTTACTCATCGTGGTCCATAAGATGAACAGGAATGATCACCTTAATTTATATACGTTAAAAGAAGGAAGGAAGGAGGCCTTTTTTATCACTTCCTTTTTTATCACTTCCTTTCAGCTGCATGTTTTGAATAGAGCATGACTGTAGAGAGTAGTGACATACGAGACAAAATGAGCTAGTGTCTCGGAGGTGGTTTCCCTGCCACAGAGAGAGGCTGTTGTACAGCCATCTGGCTCCATCTGCTGGGCTGACTGGCAAACTTCAGCTTCACTCTCAACAGTCCACAGGCTCAAAGGCTACTGGACAAACTTATAATAACACTATAGGGACATTGTGGAAGGGTAAAAAGTGTGTTGTTTTGTTGGTGTGTGTGTGTGTGTGTGTGTGTGTGTGTGTGTGTGTGTGTGTGTGTGTCACCTGGTATATTCTGAAGGGGATGTATCTGAAGCCTCCCTCCTCGGTGGGATATTCCATCAGCTTCCTGTTCATGGCCCAGAACTGGTCAAACTTATCTGTGACAACACAAATACACACGTCAGCTATTGTGAAATGTCTCGATGATAAGTGATGCTGACTTAATAAAATCTCTATCATCCTTCAGTGGCATGCCTCAAGTGAAGAGTGCACCCTGGATCAGTTTATCTGCCACACAAGTGATATTAGTCTGATCGGCTTTCACTTCATTGTAATGATCATTATTAAACAGCTTATCATCATGTTTTTGTTTTATTACTGTACAGTAAATTGTGACCTAATCTGATGCACTTGTGCAGACAGCAGTAGACAGAATGAAGAGTTCAGTAGGACAGGTTGTCAAACCTCTTTTTTTTTTTTTTTAATACCAAAGGAAGTGTAAGTAAGAAAGTAAAGCTTCATTTCTAAAGCACGTTTTAAGTCACACAGTTACAAAGTGCTTCATACACACAGAAAGATCAAAGTTAATAAACTAATTAGGTAAAAATACGTTATAATATGAAAACACATGAGAGACAAACCAGACCGGAAGGAAAAAAAAACAAAGCCAGAAATGAGGAACTGGAAAAAGGTTTGAATATGAAGATGTTTTTTTAAAGGTCTTATTCTTTCATGACGTATTTCATGATATACATAAAATCTGCGCCTTTTAGACTGCATTTCATTGAGGGAGAGTACTTGATGGCTGTTTGTGTTCAGACACCATCTAACATTTGAAAAGCGTGTCTTCTGTTGTGAAGGCAATAAAGGGGTTTGTTGAAAAGCATGTTTATAATTCTCAAAGTAATTGAAAATCATTCTCAGGCATCATATTGGCAATAGTAGAGAAATATTACAAACAATACCCAGCAGGGGTTCATGCCATCGTTCCCCAGCGTCTTTGAGAATAACCAAGCTACAGAAGCATTTTAAGACTTCTCAAAACCCGGAAAAGGGATTAGCTGCATTTCTAAATATGACAGAATGACGTTCAAAGAGCAAACTCGCAAATGAGATTCTCCAAAAAACTGCCAGAAGACAAGTGTGCATGTAAACATATTCAGTCCTGGCACAGCCTAAAAGCAGACATGGATGAGCTTCAGGGTTTACAGGAAATGTCAATGAAGGGGATTTACAGTTTGTTAATGTTTTGGACTATTCACAACACTGTAAACATACTTCATGGTACAAATGACTTTGTGTTATAATAAGTGTTTAATGCAGCACTTGAAGCAGTTCAGCTCATTTGAAGATGTACTTGCATGATTCTTGCATGTTGGGTTGTATCTGTATGACTCAATGCACCTACTGAATGTTGCTTTGGATAACAGTGCCAGCCAAATAAATGCAATGCGATGTCATTTACATTCCCGAATGGGATTTAACACCCTTTCAGGCAGACATACCAAGTAGCTTCAAAGCTAATTGTTGCAGCAAATTTTCCGTTTGCCTTGGATGATGACAGTAATGCAATTAAAAAAAAAATAGTGTCAAAACATGTGAAAGAGAGTAGCACTGTCCTTTAGCCTAACCTTCACCCCTTCACAAAGACATCAGAGGTCAGGGTCAGTGATGCTGAGGCACCTCTAAAAAGTTGATGGAAACTGAGTGTCTTTTATCAGCCGCAACTCAGCAGGCCAGGTCCGCGCTAACACAGGAGCTTGAACCTTGGTCTTCTCGCTGAAGGACAGTCTGTCATCATCGAAATGATTGCACGCAGCATGTGCTAGTTTCAAACCCTCCACCTCCCCTCGACTCTCGCTTTCACATGAACCTTCTGAAAATCTTCTGTTTTCTCTCCCCTGGATGAAAGCCATCCCCGCTTCTCTCTCTCTGTTTCTGGTCTCTTTTGGATGTGAAAGTTTTGGTTTAGAAAAGGTTTCATCTCTCACTTTCATGTGCAGCATGTAAGGCCAGCTCCTTCTTTTCAGATTAGTACAGGAGCATTAACGTAGTTTCTAACTGAACGCGACAGAAATGATGGTGGTCGTTCCAGTGTTCCATCGCCGACCCTGGTTTGGTTGAAATAAACCCTTAATTCAACGAGTCAGATGTGAGCATATTCTGGCTCTGCACATGTTTTTCTCAGCTGCTTCTCTTTGCTGTTGCTGGACCCCTTGTGCTACTGAGCTCGCTCGCTGACTGAGAATCTGTCGCTGAGCAGCGGCACTCACTCGTTCTTCAAAGGCAGACCATAAATTAGCTAAATGAATGACAAAAATTGCACCAAAAAAAATACCGTTGATGGACTGAGCTACTTCCTGAGTCCGTTCAACTTCTCAACCCGAGCTGTTCCAAGCAATTTCAGGGGAAAACAGCATGAACCACACCCTGAGCTTTTCAAACAGTGAGTGGCATCATCTCCAAAACAACTGTTTTTTTTTTTTTTCATCTTTCTTTCTTGTTCTCTTCTCTTTCTCTAGGTGTGACATTTTTCTCTCTTATTAGTTTCAGGGGAAAGTGAAAGAGCGATAAGCAGCTGACATTTTGTGGGTTTTTGTCTGCAAACCTGCTCAAAGCATTTTCAGTGCCAAATGCACAAAGTACAGTTTTGACAGTTGCATGAAAGTTCTGATCACAAATCGAACAAATTAGAACCAGTTTTCTGACCATCATTTGCATTGCAATTAGTTTAGCTTCCTGTCAACTGTGTGTCACAAGTAGCATGTTAACGTTGAGAGAAAATGGCAAAACACATCTCAAAGGACAATCAGGACCTCATTTATGTAAAAACTTACTGCACAAACTCATTCAAGGTTCAAATTATTGATACTTTTGAAATTATCAAGCAGGAGCAGGTGCATCCTGGCAAACATCAGCATTACTGTTGTAACAATAAATGTACCATTTTCAGTGTTACCACATTCTACCACACAGGCGAATACAGTGTATGACAGTATATTCAAACATTTGCTAAAACGAATGAGACATTCGCACAGTGCTGCTGACATTATAATAAAGAGCCGCCCTCTGTAACCTGGCTTGTTCATACAACAATGAATAATTAACATTTTTAAAACAAGTGGTTTAACCTTTGTAGGTCTTCACCAGGCTTCCAAACAGCAGATACTTCAGTTTATTATTTAATATGTTTATAACTAAAGCAGAAACAATGAGTCAGTTAATGATTTTTTCCATGAACATAAGACTAATTTAGCTTCGATTAACCAATAATCGACTATTTGCAGGTTCCACTCTGCCCTTTTTTCCATTTCACATAATTTCACGCTGAATATCTGACTTTTGCTTCTCATTTTTGGACAGAACAAACGTCACCTTGGGCTTTCAGAACTGACGGGCATGGGCGTTTTTCACAATTCTGACAAATAGCTGATTCATCTCAAAAGCAATGAACAGATTAATCGATAATGAAAAGAATTGTTAGTTGCATCCCTGTAAATAACAATTCAATACCCTAACACTGCATGTTGCATGTTGCACGTGTGTTTCGATCAGTGATGGGTTAAATGCAGAGAAGTAATTTCCCAGTTTGGTATTTTAAAAGTAAATAAACTTAAAAAAAACTAGTAATTCAACAGAAAAAAGGAGTTACTGTGTGCTAATCATTAATCATTGGACAGGAGGAGAGGCATGACAATTCAAAATCAAAACAAGGCAACATATCTTTATATTAGTGACAGGCCCAGAGGGCAGCTGCATCACCGGTGGACAAAGTGTTTATTGTTGCTTTGTTTGATCAACTTGACCTGCAGTGATTCCAAGAATCTCACACTATGTGTCGGGTTTTGTTTTTCAAAGACCAACACAAACCTCAAACTTGGGAATCCATCTCCCCTGCCCCCATGCGCCCACACCCACATCACAAGCTTCCAATGAATCAGCTCCACCGCCCCAGCTTCACCTACACAAACCACCACAATCACAACCAACAGCCAATAAGAAATCAACCTGTCTGGACAGATGGGTGGAAGCGGAAAGGGAAGCTGGTGGGTGGGAGAAGTTTTGGAAGTGGAGATTTCAAAGACTGCCATCAGACTAAAGAGAGTTTGCAAGTCTGTGTGTGTGTGTGTGTGTGTGTGTGTGTGTGTGTGTGTGCGCGCGTGTGAGGAGCATGTGTGAATCTGCATGTAGGCGTGTGAGCTGCAAGGAGATAACATGTGTGCATGTGAGTGTTAATGAGTGAATGTGTGTCATTTCCCCAGCAGCTGCTTGTGGTCTTTCTTCTTTGAAAGAGTGTGTGTGTGTGTGTGTGTGTGTGAATCTGCCCTCCTCACCTTTTAGCCTGCACATTCACAGCTGCTTATAGAAATGCGTGTGCTTTGGTGTGTGTGTGTGTGTGTCTCACCGTTCTGCAGGCCCATCCACAGCTGTTTGTGGTCTTTCTTCTGCATATCATTGACAACTTGGCTCTTGTGCTTGAGGGCGTCGGCCTCCTTGATGCTGGACATGAAGTGAGCCTCGATCACAGAGTTGGACGGGCAGTGGAGCAGGTCACTATCTGGAAAACTCTGACACATGCGCAGGACAACGATTTTATTTAAAGTTGGTGATAATTCTTTATGGATTACATGTGTCATTTGATTCATTGTTTAAATACAAATACTCACTATTGGAGCTTTACAGCATTTCTTTTTTTAATTCAGAATACAGTTGAAAACAAAATGCATTTACTTTACATATAGAATATAAAGTGGCATACTGTGGATACTGTACATGAACACACATACTGTGAGTGATGCTCACCTTAAAGTGCACAGTAATGCTCCAAGGTAAGACAGTGTTGGAGGCATGGAGGTCAAACAGAACTCCAATTGGATAGTGCCTGGAAACCGGAGAAGCCAACAGGAAACAATGTTACTGGAGAAAACTTTGTTGGACTGCAGCTCATCAGCTCAACATCACAGAGACTGAATTCAGCTCCCAAGGATAAAAAAAACTAGTGGTATTAACATTATTCGCTGTAAAATTGCTAAACCAACCAGCCAAATCGCCTGTTTCATCAGCCATCTCCAGGATGACAACAGCATATGACCTCCAAATTAAAAGTCTCACTACTAAACTGTGTATCTATTTTTTTTTAAATGTCAAGCTTAATTGGTAAGTTTATTATATCATATATTACATCTAAAATTAAATGATCATTTAAAATGACAGGAGAAAGGCAGTAGAATGTCACATTTAAGAGGCTGTAACCAGTAAACATTCTGACATTTTTACATACTAACAAATTAAGAAAAGACTATAAAGACTGATATCTGATGTAATTTCTCTAATGTGTTTCACTTGAATTACTGGAACTTTGACGTACTGTCAAACAGGATCTTCATCTTCTGTGTTGCAATACTGACACCTTGTGGCTGAACTTTGTGGCTGCAGCCTGTTAACTGGTTGTGCGGCTGATCTCAGAAGAGAGGCAGATTAAGAAACTTCCTACAGGCCCATTGTTAACATCAGTACAGGCTACTCTGCTGGCTGTGAATGAATGGACTGCACTGCAGGTGACAACATATGAAAACACTGCAATGGCTCTGACTGTTTATAGCATTTGCTGGAGAATGTGGATGTTTACATTAGGCAGTACAACAAGGTACACAAACAAGGGGAGCGTATTTCCCGTAAGTCCCGTGAAACACAATTTAACAGTTTGGGAAATGGAAACTTTATTTATTTTCAAGCTGACACCAAAATACAACACACTACAGTGATCCAGCTTTCTGCTGATGGTGCTTGTTGTTATGTGGTGCAGATTTTATATAAGGTGGGAGGGGCTGGCTGGGTGAGACATAGGAGGAAAAATCAAAAATTATAGTCTTGATAAGAAGAGAATGAGAGGTAGAAATGCACTGAATTGCTCTGCTAACCGCCAGTGTAGCAACTCGCGATGCACTCACACACCCAACCTTGTTTCCACCGAGAAAACCCGTAATATGAGATCATCTGACAATCATTCTCTCACCATTTCAGTGGCGTCCCTTCATACTCGAACCACATCTCCTCCACATCCTCGGCCCTCATCACTTTGAGGAAGTGTTTCTTCACCTTGTCTGTAACCAGAGTCAGGTAGCTCACCCTGGGTAACAGCAGCTGAGAGAACCAACAGTAGAGAGGAACATATGCAATTTAATATTACTGAGAACACGGTACTCTTAAATGCTCAATTCTGATAGGTCAATCGCCAAAATTCAGCGTTTATTTTTTTAAATAGACTTTTTAATGTATGACGCTGAACGCCTAAATCAACTACTGTGGGCCTTTTAAGCGGTAAACCAAACTCTGTTGCCGGCTACATCTCTCTCAGGTCTGGGATATCCCGTCACTTCTCCACATTTGACATGATTACGCTAAATAACTGTAAAGGAATATGTTGTCCTGCGGCAGTTTCTATGCAATGTACGTGTTTACTTTCAGAGCCGCTGTGCAGTGCGAGTGGTGACAGAGTAGGCTCATTTTAAATCAATAAAATATGTTTTGATGACTGTTTTGTGTCACATTATTGAACGATTTAGTAGTAAGCCATGCACTAAGCACGATAATGTTATGTCCGCTTCGCGTCAGGCTTCTATGCCATCCTGTCGGGGTTTATTTCTCCATAGGGACCTGCTCACTATACATTATCCCTTACATAAAAGGGAACTATTGCTACGCAATAATTAATAGGCAAACTGTGTTTACATCCTTTTATTCAATTGAAATTTTTAAATTTGTAACTTGTGCTGCCACTTGGCCAGGACGCCCTTGTAAAAGAGAATTTTAATCTCAATGGGCCAATTTTCCTGGTAAAATAAAGGTTTATTAAAAAAATAAAAAATAAAAAAGTGTGACTGAGAACTACGGCAGAGGGGTTGCAGTGAAAGTGGTTGTGCCAGATGTGCTTATTGAAAATGAGAAAGTTGCTCTGTGTTGTTCTCACCATCAATGAGCTCCATCGACATGAGAACAAACACAAGCTGAACAAATCAAAGTTTCTACAAAAATGTATTTTCATTTTCGAGGTGCATATCAGCTACAATATGACCAGTAGAGCTATGTGCTTTAAACTGTGCTGCCATTGTAATGACATTAACCCTTAATGCATTCAAATAAACCACACACAAGACTTTGCCTCTTCTTTGCTTTAAGAATAAATCTGCAAGCATGATTTGGGATTTTAAGCACAAAGAGGCATTGTGTGGGCTGCAGACTGATGAGTTGCTATAAAGTAATAATGGGTTGAATGAATGAAAATTGCTGATACATTTGCTATAATATTTTCCTGCTAGGAGTAACCTTTCAGCCGTATACACTGTTGTTTTCCTGAACATGAAGTCATTTGGTGTGTATCTGAAGTCATTCTTGCATACTGATGTCAGTTAGAGCTGTAGACTGAGAATGGGGCTTCTAGGAAGCATGGCGGTGAGTCTCTAAACACTGGTGGCAAGCAAGAGCAAAAATTAGGTCTGGCCTTAGGTTTTGTGGCCATGTGAAGCAAGAAAGTAACTGCACTTACATAGTAGGGCTCGGCCTCTCTCTCTGTAACCTCATCCTGGTTCAGGGTGAAGCAGGTGGGGATCCGGCCGAACCAAACGTCTCTCAACACGTCCTTGTCATCTGCCATGCTGCTGCTGCTCCCAGCGGCACATAAAGGATGAAGTCCCCAAACACAGACTCCGAAGTCCAAGGGGAGACAGTTCGCTGCTGTCAACAACACAACAGAGCAGACAGGCGAGCACTAATGAAACTTTTAGCAACACAATCCGAGAACCAGAAATGAAGCTGGCAGTGTAAAATAAGCTAGTAGCACCTTGACTCAAATATTTCAGGTTTAGGAACGCCACATATGTTGTTATTAATTCGTTAGGGAGCTTAAAGTCCATTAGAAAACAGCGACTCACTTGCTAGACTTCCACACTAACTCCAAGGCTGTCAGACTACGCAGATGTAAGGCTAATTCAGAAACTAGACGTTAGCTTGAGGGCTAGGTAAGCTAACTTAGCTAGTGGAAACATACCAAAGAATTGTTTACAGTTAACAAATGTGCTTGCTCCCTGGGTATTGTTGTTGTTGTCCTCAAACACAAGTGCCTTGTGTGCAAGGAAGAGATGGTGATACGTGAGAAAACCTTACTTTTTGTCGATGTTTTGCAGTCGGCTTGGATACTAGAAGGGCCGTAACTGTCGGTGTTGTCATTCCCCTGCTGTCACCGGAAAATAGCTGAAAATCCCATTCGTTGTAAAACAGCGACCACTAGCGGTACTCCCCTTTACTGCAATAAAAAAAAAACAATGATTCTAAAATTATTGACACGTAGGAACTAAAGGTAAAATTTTGTTTTATTAAGCATCAATCTTAAATGTTTTAAAATGACTGTAGGTCACTCAATGTCACGGAAAACTATACGTATTTGTAAATCTATCCAGTCCATCAAATATGCGCGTCATCAACATGCGACGTCGTTTGTAAAGCACGTATATCAGGGAGCTGTTTGGGTTCTGCTGTGTCTTTTAGCAGCTTCTGCTCAAATGGATAAAAAAATGGAGGTGGATAACCTGGAAATGCGCCTTCAGGCGCTGGAGAGCCGTATCTATGGCGAGAGAAGAAACAAAAGTGGAAAACCAGTCAAGGTTCGCCCAGAATAATGTCTATTATGATGAGTTGGGGTTAGCAAAGAAGCTAGTTAGCTGTTAGCCTAGCAAAGCTAACGATCGCTCTGTCAGTAGAAATGAGTTAACGCCCTTTTTATTGTATGCACACTGGCTGTATAACAATTATTCAGAATACGTTTTGTTAGAAATTTTGACAGCTGTTTACTCCAATGTAAGACAATAACAACTGTAATGTGTTTGTTTCCCAGCTAGATTCCTATCGTATTGTTTTATGTCTTACGGTGTTATAGGTTACCGTAAATATAGTCTGTACCTTATATCTAGCACCTTAAATTAGCTGCTAGGTTAGCTATTTAGTCGGTAAGATGTGCAGCTTTAACGTGGCTAATTGGAAAGTAAATGCAAAAACGACGCACCAGCTGCAGCTAATTTTAGGACAGTTACGTGTTATTATATATCACACAGTTCACCATAGTACTGACCACTTCTGTAGGCATACGAAGTGTTTTAGACCGGTTTCATATAAGTGTACACTGAGTATTGTAATGTTTTGGGATGTGTAATACTGCACTGAAATTAATTCACTGGTTTCCAATGATTCGGGAAAACAAACTTATCCATCTGAAATTCTGGGATGCTTTAATAATAGTCAGCAATAATCTTAAGTGTACATATTTTGTTGGAAATTGGCTAAAACATGGCATTATCCTTTTGAGCCCCTGAATGGGGAGTCTCATCAGAGCATCACATGATGTGATCAACACTGAAGTGGATTTGTTTGCTGGGGGATATTATGTTTGCTAGAGTTGAGGAAAGTGCCAGTTCTTAAGTGTCCTGTTTAAGAAGTGTTTTAATAATTTCTGACAGCTGATGTTGCACAGAAAATGTTCAGAGACATTAATTAATAAATTGCAATGACCCTCCTATACCCCTGTCTAACCTCCTCACTAACATTTAATCTAATCATTGTGTTTTTGTCCTGCAGTGTGCTGAGTCCCTGGCCAGGATTCAGGCAGGTCTTACCAACACGGCCAACAAGAGAGAACGAGTAAAGATCCTGCACAAGAAGAGTGAGTCACACACTGCGTTTCATCATCAGTTTCATCAGGCTTGAGACAATTTTATTCATTTCTTTCTTCCCATGTAATTATTTTGAATCATTTTTACGTAATTTATTTACACCCAAACAGTTACTAATTATTCAGTATTGTGCTATGTTTGCCATGAAACCATGCAACTGTTTATCTACAACACTGTTTTTTTTCCCTCTGCATTTTGCCTTCATTTCCTCTATTTGACAGTCAGTTTAGAGATATACAGGACACAAAGCTGAGGGAGGGTTATGCGGTGTAATAAAGGTCCCCTGGCCAGGAGTTGAAATGTGGACGTTGCTGTTATGTGGTATGCACTATGCAGCTTAACAATTAGGCTACCAAGGCCCCAAATATGGAAATATTTTATAAACTAACATCATTTTTGGTGCCCACTGAACATTAAAAACAGGAAAGTGCTATGAAGTGTCATAATTTCACAACAGTGCTTCGATGAATTTTTCTCTAGTCAGATTTTAGACTGTGTTTGGCTCGCCTTTGATCATATTTGTTGGTGTTGTGGTGCAGTCGAGGACCTGCTGAAGTACCTAGACCCCCAGTTCACAGACCACATCACTGTACCTGATGCCATGAAGCTGGAGTTCATTCTTGCTGGTAAGAACCAGGAGGACTCTGGGCTAGAAAAATCTAATGAAAAATAACACCTGTTTACCACTGCAATCAAATTTATCTCGTAGAGTTTATTTTAGGACTTCCTTATTTATATCTTGGACATGAATCCGAATAGTTCCTGTACTTGTAATGTTTAATGTTTCACATGTAAAGTTCAGTGTTATGTATATGGAAATTATCACATGAACAGTAAATCTTAAATTGTTGAAGACTAAAAGCAACTTAGATCTGATTGAGTATTCTCTGTGACGCTGCTGTGTGTTTGTCTGTACAGAGGAGGACTTCCTGCTTTCCCAGGCTGCTTTGCTGGAGCAGGTCAGCAACTCGCAGCCTCTGCTGGACAGCACATACATCAGAGGTGAGTTTCAATCAATACATGAATCATACATGTCAATGTAGTGAGAACTTTGATTCACCAACAAATACACGGAATACCTTTTATTAAACACCTTTAAAGTCTTCACTACATGTTCATATGAGTCTGGACAGACATGGATGTAAAGTATAGCTGGTTGGTGGAGACAAACAAGGTGCTGATTGTAGTTATTCAGCAATGTTGTGTTTTGCAGTTGTTGCATCATTTGAGGTGAAACACTTTGATGTTTATACCCATCAGGCCTGTGTTAGCTGAGTGTTTCTGTTGTCCACAGACGTACCAGAACACGCCACCAAGCTGCAGCGCCTGTCGCAGATTCACATCAAAGAGCAGGTAACCCTCCTCTTCCTCTCTCTCCATCTGCCTCTTTGTGTGTCCCATTAGGTTTCATCTCCTCCATGTTTGTCTTTTCCACAGGACCAAACTGAGGCTCAGTCACAGGAAGTGAAGAAGCTTTTTGAGGAGTACAACAAAATGGTACACTTGTATTTTTCCCAGATTATTTCTTTTTTAAATTTCAGTGAAATACACTTTATGACATGACAAATTATGATACACAAAAACTGTGAAAGTGAAAGTTCATGTCATTACAAACATCTTCATGCGCTCCCTCATCTCTTGGGGGATAACACATAAATAATAAAAACATAAATAATCAATTTTTAATTTTTAATCCAACAGCATTAACAATCCAACTGTATTGACATAAACTGCAGCTGGGACAAAGCTCCACCCACTGACCTCTGACCTGTGATTGGCAGATGTTCCTGCTGTCAAAGCAGTTCACCCAGTGGGACGAGACTCTGAGGAAGCTGGAGGAGGCCAAGGGCATTCGGCCTGTGGAGTAGCTGCCGTCAACACGTACACTTCTGATGAGGATGAGGATGGTGATGGTGAAGATGACTGCACTGTGGTGGGAGTTTTAAATCAGATCAAGTGTTCCATATGTAGCTTGCTCTTCCCCAACAAGTCAGAACAAAAGTGAAGGAAAATGGATCGTTTTACTATTTTGTTTTAGCTGTTTTTTTTTTGACACTAGAGTTTGGTTGAATCAGGCGATATGACGTTGGTACCCTGACAGCCTCATTCCACGATATTGTTGGTTTTAGAAAACTCTCCAGCTGAGGCAAATTATCTCACTGAAAACACAGTGGATCTGGTGGTTCAATACAAGTTGAAATGTCTTGTAAAATTGATTTTTTTTTGCAGTAGTGGAGGGAATAAAGTCCAAATTGAGAACATCTAATTTCTCTATTAAGAGCACCCACCAGACAAACGGACCCATCAGGCCTTCAGATGTTTAAGAAATGAACAAAGCGGTTTTCACTGTATGTGACGGTGTCTGTTGTTGAAATTACAGACTGATGTGTCTCCCAGCTGATGTACCAGTAACACTGTTCCACCCATACCACCCCAGTCATACAGTAAATATAAATGGGAGGACTGGAGGGAATGTAAACTGTAACGGCGTCCATCTCATGTGACTCTTCATCGGTCGTCTGGAGGAACTCGCTCCCGTCATGTGACGCATGGCTTCGAGACGCTGCTTGTATTTATTTTCAGACAACAGAGCCGTTTATGCTCCCACATTTACTCAACTTGCAACACATTCCAACGCTGCATCTCTACTGCAAGCCAGTCACAAGACTGGTGCTCTTCACTCATTCACACAGACACACTCACTCTGTTTCACACACACATCCTCTTCAAGGCGTTAGACTTTCCCTCCTGATGCCTCCTGAAAAGATTTGCAAAAACTGAAACTAGCTTCGTCATTCTTTCCAGCATTGTGGTTTTACAATGTTATGTGTGTCTCATGTGTTATACAGCATGACTGCGGTTAATACAATAAATATTATTACTTTCTTTGACTATTCCAGTGTGTGACTGTGTGTCTGTTATATATAAACTGTTTAAACTGTAGACAGGCGGAGTCAAAGTGTGCCTGTTTTCACCTTGTCAGGCTGACTGCTTTGAAAGTTGTGCCATGTTTCTGATTCAACTCACAGTTGTCAAAATAGTCTTGCTGGACAAGCAATGCTGCAGTGTTCTTTGTGCAGTCTTGAGATTGAGATTATTATTATTATTAAGTGACACACAAGGAGTAGCCTGAGTCCAGACCTCTAGATCACTTCCCATATTTGTTTCAACGGACTTTTGACTGATGAATGAGTTCACTCCCATGAAGGAAGGACCAGCCAGTGACGTCAGAGGCAAATAACAACTTTCTGACTGTTGACAAAGATTGTGTGTTGAAAAGATGCTTCACTCGGTAGTGAGGAACTGATTCACTTTACAGTCTGCAGCAGAGGTTGTTCACATCACTTCTTTTCCTGCATGCCCCCCCCGCGCGCAGCATGGAGGATCTTTGGCTGCGTGTTTGCACCAGTAGGAAGGCGTCTGTTGCCAGAAGGCTGGACGGGGACTGTCCGGGCGGGAGGCGGTTGGTCGGTGGAGTACCAGCGGAGCGGACCGTCATGGACAGGACGGCCGTGGTGAAGGTCGGAGCCGCGGCCAGCGCGAGCGTCTGTGCCCTGTTCGGTGGCGTCGTTCTGGTCCAGTACATCGTCGCCGAGAAGGAGCGCGCGGGCAAGAAAACCAGGATCATAGAGATGGTGAGTAAAACCGGAGCCCGCAGATGTTGAGCTGGATGCATCTGGTTGCTTGCATCGTTGTTGATTTAGAAACTGAAACTTTTAAACCGACAGTTTGTGAAATAAACGTTGTGAAATACATCAAAGGGACCTGAAGAGAGTGAGAATCATGAGAAGAGGCAGGAAACCTTGAAATGAGTGCTGGCCTCAGTTCGTCCTGACTGTGAGAAAGTCAGTCAAACCATCAGATTCCCAGGTCAGCGATCTGATTTTGTATGTTTTCAGACAATAATTTGTGTTAACTCATCAAATCAATGCTGTGAGAGACAGAACCAGAACCAGTGCAACAAACTAATTCATTGAAAGAAGAGCAAAGAATGGCACTGAAGGCTTTTCTTGACGGAAAAGATGTTTTTGCTCTTCTCCAGGCTCGTTCTCCTTCTACATTATAAGCTGCTTTGATCTGAAAGCTTCTTGGAGTGAGCCCATGATAGACAGTGATTGACAGATGGTTCATCTGATCACCTGCCAAGTGTTCTTTGAAAGTGCGTGCCCTTTTCTAAGGACACACCAAGTTTCCAAGGATGACTTTTCAGATGCTTCTGGTGCATCAGGGTACCACAAAGTGTTCCAGAGAAAGACACTGAAGCCCTGTCTCCTAATTCACTGGGAGTCACTTTGGATGAAAGGGTCAGTAATGGCAGGAGAAGTGAATGTAGTTTACTCAACCCTTCTCTACTAAAAAAAAAGGCAAATTAAAGACCCACATTTCTTGCCCAACGTTTTATTTCAAATAAGACTTCATGTCAAAGAGGAGGAGAGCAAGACAGATGGACAGGGCTGGCAAGACATTAATTAGCGACCTATCACGCTGGCAAAACATTCAAGTCGTAGTTTTGCTCCTTCCCATATTTCCTTCATCCTTTCTTTAACTGTTGGACAGACTTCTGGCTTGACACGCTGGGGGCAGACCTTTGCAGCTGCTGTGTCCGGCTGTAAACGAAACAAATTAGATGTATGTTTAGGACGTCATTACAGCCACACAGAAGAACAGTTTGTCTCAAGCTTTGGTTGGAAATACTTAATAAAGCTGATTTAATGTTTCTAATGATGTAGCACACATGATAATGAAACAAAGCTGAAGCACCCACATACCTGCAGGGAAAGCTTGTAGTTATACCGCACATAGGTAGCAACGTGTTCGCAGTTGTTGTTAGTCACATCATAGACTCCACACTTGTGATGCTTCTCTTTGATTCGTGCAGCCATTTCGTCGACAGTTCCCACTTGAAAGCCCTCAACTCCGTCTAAATAATTGTCCACTTTCACTTCCAACGTCTTGGTATTTTGCTCTTCGTTTTTGAGGTCATCAAAAATACAGTCCGAAAGAGATTTCAGAGTCGTATGTTCTGTGATTGAAAGAAGGAAGGTTCAGAAATACTGTGCAGAAAGCTGACAAGAAGGAACATTAACTCAAATCAACTAATTAACAGCTTTGGATGATATGTTTTGTCACTTTGGTGCTAACATGGCTCAACCATGTGTTTGTGTTGGACACAGAGATCAAAGTGATGCCCATCTCCTCATCAGAGAATGAATTTAACAGCAAACAGACGTGTTTCCTTAAATGCCTGAAAGATCCTCAACAGACGAGTTTCACTAAAATGTGTTACGAGATTTTACTGTGTAGCAGGTTGAAGGAAGTTAAGCAGATTTTACTGCTGTTTCTATTGATCGTGACCAATACTGTGTACAAACGTGTAGAAATCCATAAACAGTTGCACGTACTTGTACGCTGAAATATGTCGTGTCCACCTTGGCCAATGTCCGGTTTGTTGCCACCCACGTATATGGCAAAGTGCTTGTAGGTTGTTTCTGAACTGAGACATTTCCTCTTGAATGAAATGATATCTCCAAACTTGTACTGTGATCGGAAGAAAATGTTAATGTTAATGTATGAATGTCACATGAGTTGCAAATCATCATCAATATGCTGTAATTGAATTATTTGCAGTGTGAAGTATGGTGAACTTCTGTGCTGGTCTTTGAAACGTCTCAGAGCAACTCACTTCAGATAATGTGTAAGTGATCATGAGCTGAAGGATCAGGGCGGCCAAGATCACTTTCCTCATTGTTGCGAGAGTTAAAAACTGGCATGATGAACAGAAAACAACAATTAATCATGTTAGACGATAAGAAACATTGCATGATAGAAGCCATCATGGCAGCCTAATCGCTGATTTCTTTTCTGATAGTTGCATTATACCTAAACTAGTAATTCAGAGGCCTTCCTGGGTGCTGTGAAAAACCGGATGTCACGTCATTCTTCTGCTGATAAAACTGAAATACAGACAACAGTCTGATCTCTTTAAAGTAACTCTGGACAACAGTGTGAGCTGGGCAGAGTCTTGGTGTTACCTTTGATCCCACCCTCGTCAAAGTCTTTTCGGTCTTCGGCTGGAGCAGACACCGTAATCCGCACCATGTCTGCCACACCCACATTTGACTACTGTAATGTTTTGCTGTCTAGTCTGCTGAAAAGGCTTCGAATGATATGATTTTAAAGGAAGTCGGCTGGCTTCAGGGTCTTTGACTATCAAGCCCCCTTCGCCTGGAATAACCTTCCTGCTCACATCAGACAATCTGACTCCGTTGATGCCTTTAATCCAAACTTGAAACTCATCCTTTTAACTCTTTTGCTGCTTATGGATTGATTCAGGCCTTGTACCTGCTGTTATCCATCCAGCAGGCTGGTTTTCGTCTCAATGAACGTATTAAGTCTAGTACGTATAGTGTGTGTTTCTCCTCTTTGTCTTGTCTTTTCACTCAGGCATCTATGTGCTGGACCATCTGCCCTCCTAGAGCCCTTTTTCTTTGAGCTGTCAGTGCCTCATTTCCAAATTTTCTGTATCTGAATCTTCATTTTCCAGGAGATTCAGCCTCACCTCTTCTATGTGTGAATGGTGTGTTTGGGTTTTGCCCCGTGTGTTTGTTCTGTCTGTCCTCTTTCCAGGTCTCCACAGTGGAGAGGAGGTTGCGTGGCTCAGGTCTCGTTTGTCTGGCAGCACCTGGAAGTTGCTCGACATCCTCCTGGATCCCTGTTGTTTGTATGTTTATAATCTGTCTATAATTGTCCATATTGTGTTTTTGCTGTATTCTACTCTGTATACACGGCATATATTACATGCCTGTCCGTCCTGGAAGAGGGATCCCTGCTCTGTTGCTGCATTTTTGTTGGAGGAGGATTTTTTATATATATAAATAAAATTGACCGGACATACTGCACCAGTTTTCACAAGGGTCGTGTTCATTTTTAAAAAAACAAAAACTTACACCATTACAATAATTGGACAGATGCTAATTACATGAAAAAATATTCTACACGTAGTAACTGAACAAACCACTATTAAGAGTTTAAAGAGAGAGGAGGCGGTGCATCGTGACGCATCAAGTCTGAGCAAGTTCAAAGTGTGTCATCGTAAAAAAAACAACCATACACACAACCCAGCTTCATCAGCGGAGAGTAACGAAGTAAAAACATGAAGCAGAGGAATAGAAATACAACACCGAACAGTTAAAATCATGACTTACCACTGACGCGTTGAGAAAATGGTGCTTGAAACTGTGGAAATGAGCCACTGATCACCTTTAAAAAGCACAAACACACACACATACACTCATTAAAGCCTCAACAGTTCTTCCTCAAAAGCAGCATTCTCTCATATAACCAAACCGTTTTAACTGTCTGTCATCATATTACATTGTTTACTGTTTAATGCTGCGCCTGTCATACAATAGCATTCAATTAATCATCGTCATGATGTCAATGCAGAAGGAGTTTCAGAGGTCTTACCTTCTTCAGAGAGACGAAGGAAGGTTGCTCGGGCAGAGGAAGGCATCTTCTTTTATACAGTTCAGAACAATGCCGTTGATAATATCTCCACTTTGTCCAGCCCATGTGTGTCATGAGTGTCCCCAGACTCATTTGAAGTCTTCAGCCAATAGCCAGAGGACAACTGTTGCATTTACATATAGTAAAATGCATTTGACTAAGCAATTCGTCTTACACGCTGACACGGTTCCTCGATAATTCACACACACCCGGCCTCTGACGGTTCGGTATCGTGTCCGAGGACACTTCGACACGTGGAGTGCAGAGGCCGCGGGTCAAACCCCCGATCTTCTGATCAGTGGGCAGCTTGAACCACAGCCGCCCCATTCACTTCTGTATCTGTCATCATTTACAGAGTCGGCCCCCCTGTATCTAAAGGTTCCAGGGTCAAGGCTGAAAACGAAACGAGACTGTTTCCGCTATTGATGCTTCACAGAGAAGCCAAACCTGAGCAAATCTTTAGGGGCGACTGTGAAGCAGGAGGCAGGGGGGGGTCGGCCACTGACTCGCCGCCCCTGATGGTCAGGCTCGCGCCCTGCATGGTAGCTCACTGCCATTGGTACGTGCCTGAAAGAGTGAATGAGTGCTGAAAACCCTGAAAAGTGCTTTGGATAGAAGTGATGAATAAATTCAGCCATCTAGTTGTTCTTTAAAGGCATCTGAAAACACACTTATTTCTGTGAGCTTTGTCTTGTTTTAATACTTCCATATATTTTTCTTTGTACACTCTGTCTCTCTTGTTGCAACTGTGAAAGCCTCTTTCAGGCTGGGGTTTTGGTTTACATCAGCATCACCTTCTCATCTACCTTGTTTCAGGAGCAGGCAGCAGTTTTCATCAGACATACAGCCACTGTCCACTCCCTGCTCAGCAGCAAACAGCAGACAGACAAAGTTAGAGACTCGATGGTGAACGTTTAGCAGCTAAAGAGCAGATATTTTTCCCCGGAGCTGGTGGAGAAGACCAAAGAGTGAATACTGGGCTTTCATTCACCAACACAGCTCCAAATGTTGCTCCATGTCTGATGGATGTGTAAGTGGGAGCTGTTAGCTAATATATTAGCCATATCCACTCTAAAAGACAAAAATGTTTTAGTTCTGAGAGACTGCTAATTAACACAGGTAGTGATGTGTTAACTGGGGTTCAGAGCTCTGCACAGAACAGACCACAGGGCAGGTGCAGTTTATTTGCTAATGGAAGTATCCTGTTTTATTTTGTTTCTTCAACTTGAAAAAATTAAAAGATGTGAACTGTTAAGCAGTTTCCAGAGACTTTGTACTCCACCTCAGCCTGCAGTGTCCTCGTACTTATTAGACTGTCTTTTCATTTGTGCAACACTGTTTGCAGCCATCACTTCATACGAACAGTGTGTTGCATGTGTGTTGCTCTGGGGCCGTATTCAGAACATCTAGAGGCTGAAAGTAGGTCCGAACTGGCTGAGTGAGGAGAAACTCCAGAACATGAGGGCTGTGTCAGTCCCAGCTTTAAGTCTCTGAAGTTTCTGGTCTGAGATTAGTTCACAAAGTATTTTAGCTGTAAGCCAGAGAGAAGTCAGTCAGCTGCGACAGATAATGAGCATTCAAACAATCCAAATTGAAACACTTGACACGTTGTTTAGTTTAGATCATCTCAGCCATTTGTCAGAATAATTCCTGAAACCAAAAATGCACTCCATGAAATAATCACCGACTGCAAACAATGAATACAGATGATTTCATGACTATTGATGGATTCACCTCATCAAAATGTGTTAATTGTAAAATATATCTGCTAATGTGCCGACTCATTTGAAGATGGGGAAAACAATTTTAACATTCTTTACACCAAACAATTAAGAGTCAGTTCATCAGAGCGAAACATTCGCCTGAGGTTGGCTGGATTATATTCAAATCCGAAGCTCATTTGAGTAGCTGCACTGATGGCACTACGTGTAGATTAACGGTACAAAGGAGCCTACAGGTCTGCTTGTACGTCTATTAAAATAAGCCGAGAGCAGATCAGTCATGTGGTTGACCCTCAGGTTTTTCGTTCCTATCATCTGTAGATATTGTTGCAGGACACTCATCTTCCTCCTCCTCTCTTTAACTTTAAGCTTTTAATCTACAATTTTTACAGACAAATGCTCAGTGTGCACAAGAGCATTGAGGGTCCAGTGCCTTGCTTTAGGGATCACGCGCTATTTGTCCCAGCCAGGCTTTTTGTCTCAGTCTTAACCTCATGGTCAATGAGACCAATGACACAGACTCCCGCAAAGTCACAGAGTTGTTGTTGTTTTTAATCTTTTTCTTGCTTTTATAAATAAATATATATTTCGGATTCTACACTCTACACAGAGCTGCAGGACCGGATAAGGTGTCAGGCAAGACTTTGAGGACATGCGCTGACCAGCTAGCAGGAGTGTTCCTGGACATTTTCAACCTGTCCCTGCAGCTGTCTACGGTTCCTGAGTGCCTCAAGTCCTCCACCATCATTCCGGTACCGAAGAAGACATCCATCACCTGCCTGAATGACTACCGGCCTGCTGCTCTGACCCCAGTAATCATGAAGTGCTTTGAGCGGATTATTCTCATGTACATCAGAGGCTTCATCCCCTCGGACCTAGACAGCCTTTAGTTCACCTACAGAGGGAATCGGTCCACAGAAGATGCTGTCTCCATCACCCTGCACACAGCCCTGACCCACCTGCAGCAGCCCAACACCTACGTCAGGATGCTATTTGTAGACTTTAGCTCACTTTTTAACACCGTCATCCCAGACAAGCTGGCGCTGAAGCTACACGCAGTGGGTCTGCCTGCGTCTCTGTGCCGCTGGATCAGAGACTTTCTCACCAACAGGCCTCAGGTGGTGAGAATAGGGAACATCACATCATCCCCTCTGGTCCTCAGCACAGGCACGCCACAGGGTTGTGTGCTCAGCCCAGCCCTCTTCACCATGTTTACTCACGACTGTGCTGCCATCCACCCCACCAACACAGTCGTGAAGTTTGCTGACGACACTACGGTAGTGGGTCTCATCTCAGATAACAACGAGACCCACTACAGAGAGGAGATACACCAGCTCACCCAGTGGTGTTCAGCCAACAACCTGGTGCTGAACACAGGGAAGACCAAGGAGGTCATTGTGGACTTCAGGAGGTCCAGGAAGACGGATCACGCCCCCCTCCTCATGGACGGAGAAGTGGTGAAGCGTGTGGACAACATCATGTTCCTGGGCCTCCACATCACATCTGACCTCTCCTGGTCCATGAACACCTCCCGCCTGGTGAAGAAGGCACAACAAAGGCTCTTCTTCCTCAGGAAACTGAAGCGGGCTGGACTCTCCTCTCGGTTGCTCGTCAGCTTCTTCACGGCCACAATTGAAAGCATCCTCTGCCTCAGTGTGACAGTGTGGTTTGGCAGCTGGACGGCACAGGAGAGGAAACAACTGGCACGGGTGGTTAAAACTGCACAGGGCATCGTGGGCTGCCCCCTTCCTGACCTAGACTCTATATATGAAGGCCTGGTCAGGAAGAGGGCGAGATCCATCGCCACGGACCCCAGCCATCCGGGCCACAGACTGTTTGTACCGCTTTCCTGATGGAAGCGGTACAGGAACATCCGCACCACCATCCGCACCACCACTAACAGACAGAGGGACAGCTTCTTCCCCAGAGCTGTCAGAGCTATCACCCCCAGCAGCCCCTCACTGCAGTGAGAGACTGTGAGAACTGTGAACCACTGCACACCGCACTTTACACCTACACCTCCACCTGCACCTTCTGTGTACTCAACATTTAGGTACACACACATACTGAACTAAATTATATGCATTTTAGTATATTGGCACATTTCATTTCATTGGTATATTTTATTGTTTACTGTTTATATACATTTCAGTATATTTCAGCTGCTGTCGGCACATTTCACTGGTATATTTTATTCTGTTTGCACATTTCACTTCCATATTTTATTGTTTAGTATATTTTATTGTCTTTGTATATTTTCATTCTGGTATATTTTTAATTGCTTTTACGAATATTTTTATTCCATGTTGGTTTATTTTATTGTAGTTATCTTAATTTTGTTCTTTCTAATCTTTCCTATCTTTCTTATTATCTGTTTGTAATATGGGGGTTGCAATGAAAATTTCATTGACATTTCATGCTCAATGACAATAAAGACTCTTGAATCTTAAATCTTTGTCTGTGGTGCTTCAATCACCAAGACCAAGGAGATGGTGATTGACTTTCACAGGAAATCACCACAGACTACACATGCAGGGAGCTGACATTGAGATCGTGGAGGAGTACAAATACCTGGGTGTCCACCTCAACAATAAACTGGACTGGTCCACGAACATTGATGCCTTGTACAAGAAGGACCAAAGAGGTCCTTTGGAGTATGTGGGACATGACGGAGGACTTTCTATGACTCTGTGGTTGCATCTGCAGTCTTTTACGCAGTGGTCTGCTGGAGCTGTGGAAGCTCTGAGAGGGACAGAAAGAGACTGAACAGACTGGTCAGGAGAGCTGGCTCTGTCCTGGACTGCCCTCTGGACACCACTGAGGATATAGGTGAGAGGAGGATGTTAGCCAAGCTGACATCGATCACGGACGACCCCTCCCACTCTCTGCATGACACAGTGGGGGCACTTAGCCACTCCTTTAGTGACAGACTGTTGCATCCAGTGTGCAAGAAGGACCATACCAACAGCTTCATACCAGCAGCTGTCAGAGTGTTTAACTCCAGCACCACTTAACTTAAAACTGTGTTGATTATTACACTCATATCGATACTATTTGTGCAATATTACATATTTACTTTTACATTTTGTGCAATCGTACATATCATTTACTGTATATTTTATTCTTCTGTGCAATAGTAGTCACACTATTATAGCGACTTCTAAGAACAAAGAGTCGCTGAGAGGCTGAGGCCGGGCCTTCCCATTGTTCGACGCACTTAACGAAAAAATCACTGAAATACAAAAATATATTTTACAATTTTATTTACGGAAAAGAATGATCAACTTATTATATCGTGCACAAACTCATAATTAAAGTGATCACAGTGATCAAGGAAATAGCGGTCAACACCCTGCTCACCCTCCCTCGCTCTCTAGCCACACACTGCCAAAGAAAAGGTGAGCAGGTGCTTATGTTAACTTACATCCCTGCCCATATCCACTTGACCTACATATTCCCTCATCAACAGAATCACACAAACCTAAACAATAACAAAACCAATATTTCTACCAACACACCTAGAAAAACCCCTTAAACTCATTCATGGCTCCTACAACTATTTATTATTATTTTTAATCTGAAGGCAGCTGCATTGTTCTTTTTCATATAGTCTACTTTTTATTTTTATATTGTTTTTTTTTCCTAATGTTCTCTACCTCTGCTGCTATTTTTTTCTTCCCACTGCTTTCACATGCTGCTGTAATACCCAAATAAATAAAGTTTTATCTTATCTTATGTTGTCTTCACTTTCTCTTTCATTCCTGCTTTCTCTTTTCCTGCAGCTTTCAAACTTTCATTTTGAAAAGTGCTCCCGACCTGTCAGTAAGGTTTGTCTTGCATCAGTCACGGGACACAGATTATTGTCCCGTGACTGCAGCTGGACAAAAAAACACTTCCTGGGAAAAAGGTGAACATGTAACTTTGGCAGAAACCCACCTGTCCTGTTTTGACCAATTCACACTGATGATGGCGAACATCAGCTTTGGCTGAATTTAGTCCTGCATTTTTACAACAAACGAGGATCATTACAGCAACCAAAACCTGTTCTCATGTACATTTGGAAAGGTTAGTGTACTTTTAAGACTAATATGTCATTTAAGGTAGCGATCACACTGTCTGACTGTTTTGCAGTGGATGATCTGTTCTCTGCACACCTCTGCTTGTCATCCACCCATGGCCTTATACGCTGTCAGAGACCCATACACATATTTAAAGCCACAATCAGTGACCTGCAGACATGAACACACTGAATTGAACCATTTCACTGACAATTAGCTTTATTCTGCTCACATAACAACAGAAATATCATTTAACATTATTTTTTGTTTGACTAATTGCCCCCACATGTAAAGCTGACTAACTTTCTTCCAGCTCAAAGGACGCTGCTGTACTTTGTGGCTCAGCCAGAATACGACAAATATAATTTTCATAGGTCCATTATCAGTGACAAAGACAGGACATAAAGACAGTTCATTCAGTTTAAAATGCCTTTTGATATGGAGGTCATTATACTAACAACTGGAAAGACGTGTACGTTTCAGATGACAGTCATAAAAGACACTTACTGCGTGCTAACTGCCTGCTGATATAGAGGTATTATACTGATAAGAAATCATGCAACTGCCAGCAAGAGCTGGTGTACAGTCAAATCAAGAGCTCACTTGAATAATGATATTGACACACTGGTCAGATACAGTTCAGCTGAACTTCTCTTCTGTTAGTATTCAAATGAGAAGTCCAGACTTGTTCTTTGAAAATGATGTGAAGTGAAGCAGAGTTTCCACGATTACAGGACATTTGACTTTTGATGAAAATGTTCTTTCATTCATTTGAAATGTCTTAAAATCTAAAAGCAAATCTGCTGACTTGTGTGAAAGAAAAGATTATTTATGCCACAGACTGATTAGCACTTTCCTGTTGTGCTTTAAATCACCGTTTTCCAACCTGGGGGGGTCAACCCCAACTAAGGGCTGCCAAAGCTTCACAAGGGTCGCGAGGCCTTCTTGATCTTAAGGGGTGTAAGAAAACCTTAAAAAAAAACAATTCAGACAGAACCAAAAAGTAACTAGAAATATCTGCATGCACATGCATGTATATATATATATATATATATATATATATATATATATATATATATATATGTCCAACAACTTGCATGGATCTTTTAAAGTTTGTTTCAAGCCATTATTGTGTGAATGCCACAAGACTAAGTTAGGTAACCTCTACTACTTAAGCACAAACAACATGATTTGCTTTGTCCTCTACAAGCTTAATTAAGTTGAACCAAGTTTGAATTGTGTAAAAACTGCTCCATGTAGTTATTCTAACATATTCTTTTACTTTCATTCTACTCAGAAATGGCCATGCAAACCGTTACCTTAATTTTTTCGAGTAACGGTAACTTATTTCTCTCAGTCAGAATAAATGACACTTTGAAACTCCAGTTTTATGATGAAACTGTTCATTAGAAGACCAGTAAGCATCCCATTTGCCAGGACTGACTGCATATTGGTATTTGTTTTAGGGTAGCTGAGGTTGAGTGCGGCTTTTAGCCCCATTAGCAGGGCACAGGCTCTGGGTACATTCAGGTCTGCAGGGACTTCTGTTCCTTCAAGCATGATCGTTGCTGGCTGGCACCTCTGGTTACCACAGTCTTCATCACTTCACTGGTGAAATCCCCGCCACCGTCCTGGTGGGTCAGAATCGATATATTACTGAGTTAAGACTGTTTTCTTTATTTTCACTCAGACCAACTCATTAAAATAAATGATCAGCTGATTACAATGAGTACATGTAACCATTTTTTAGAGTGTGGAAAACTGAAAAACAGCAAATCTGCTCAAAATTCATCCATAACACTGCAGTTAGTTCACTATTTGGCCTAATTTTACAGTTTGCACTTGTTCAGTAATGTTGCTGTTATGCATTGAATATAATGTGAATAATACATGAAATATGTCTCAGTCAGGGGTCATCAGTTTACTCAATGAGAGCAAAGGCTTCCCTTCAGGGAGAAGGTTGGGAACCACTGAAGGAAACACTCTGTAACTCCTCCACTAGAACAAATACTGTGACGCTTGATGGAAGTGCAGTTATTATTATTATTATTATTATCACTGCACTTTCTGACACTTTCAAGGACTAGCCTGGTTCCATTCCTCTAGATCACTTTGAGTGATTCATGAAAAAATGAAGAGAAGCTAACTGGCAGCTCGGTCTGATTCTCAGGATGAAGGAATAAAGAAGTGTTAGCCGTTGAGAAAACTCCAGAGTCACACCCCCTCACTCCAAATCCAAAATGTCTTGTGTTGTGATCTACTTCCTGTTCCTTTCCTACAATGGAGGCTTGGTGGTACCTCTCAGGGCGTTGGGCTCAGTGACTTGGGCCGCCTCCGTCAAAAACTCAAAGGCACCTTAAAAACTGATCATGGTGGAGATCATTTCAAACTCAAGTAAAAACAGTTTTTAAAAGGTGATCAGTCACGCGGTCATGAATGATCAGGTGTCTGTCATTGAATGGTGACTTCACTGTGTTGGTGGTTTGTGCTGTGCTGAATGTATTTTAGTGTTGTTTTGTGTATTTTAGAGGCTCCTTTAAGGACGGACATTGCAAAGAAGTGTGAACTATAAATGTCCAGTCTCTGTCTATGTGATGGAGACAAAAAGAGGACAAATAGGAGGTAGGTCAGTTGTCACAGGATAACGAATGGAGAGTGTGTGTGCCTGCCTGCCTGCTCCGAATTATCACGCCTCTTATGATATGCAGCACGTGTGTTATTCGGTCACAGGTGTGGGCAGTTAGCTCCTCTGCACTCTTTTTCAGGTGACGGCAGACGGCAGCAGACGCACAGGAGAAACGCAGTTTGAGCAGCGCTGGTTGGACGGCTGCGACAGCAGGAAGGCATCTCGTCCCAGGTGCGGGTGGACAGCGTTACAAGAGCGATTCAGACGCAAGACGTGCTTACCTGCTGCCGGGGGGCTTAAGGAGCTGTTGCTGTCGCCCCGGGGGGAAACCGGTCGCCACTCGCCAGAGAGACGGTGAAGACGCACGGTGCGAGCGGGGGGGAGCTTCATGTGAAGTTTATTTAAGTACCCCTCTATTTACGCTGTAACATCTACCAACTGAACAGGATATCACCAGTTAACCTGCTGTGGACAAACTGTTTTATCATAGCTTTTCGGGGGCAGCCGTGGCCTAGAGGTTGGAGGTTGGAGAAGCGGCATGTTTGCGTGTGTGTGTGTGTGTGTCTCCCAGTGATGGGTTAAATGCAGAGAATAATTTCCCAGTCTTGGGATCAATAAAGTAAGTAAACTTAAACTTAACTTAAACTTATCTAATCAAAAAGGGGAAACAACAACTTGAATATCAGTTGTGATATGAACAATTGTAGTAATTCTTGGACTGGGCTTATGATGTTTAATTTGCCGTGTGTTTAATATTTTAATGGAGTGATTTGTTTTAATTAATTTCCTCTTGTGTTCTTACTTTGCTGTGTTAAGTTTTCCCACCCAAGAAATTATTCTGTTCATAAGTAAACAAACAACTAGAGCAGAGATCTCTGCTGTGACTGACTGCTGTGGAGGAGGATTCATTAGGAAGCCCGTGGACAGACTGGACCCCGTTTTTAAGACATTCCCCCGCAGTATCTCATCTCTTTTTAGACGTTTGTAATAAAGAATTGCTTACTTATATCAAATTTCCTTCTTTATTCTAGTTGGTGTATCTACTACCTGTATAAGTCCACATGCACTTGCCATACATTGAAGCTTATTTCTCATCGGGCACATTCCCTGCCAATCTATGTTCAAGTCCCCCATAAAGTAAGTTTCAAAGCCTAAATTACATGCATTTTCCAGCATTTCACACACCGTATCAAGATATGAATTGTTTGCACTTGGTGGTCGATAGCAGCATAAATGAGAGATGTATTTGCAGCCATAACGCTTCTACTTCCAACGGCATTAAATCATTCCTAATTCTCATTGGCAGGTGATCCTGAATAAAAAGAGCGACTCCTCCTCCATAAGCATTTCTATCTTTTCTAACTATATTATATCCTTGTATGTTCAGTACTGAATCTTCAAAAGTTGAGTCTAAATGTGTAACTGATCAGTCATTAATATTTCTGTGATCTGTTATTTTATTTCTAATGCTGCATATATTTAAATGAGCTATTTTCAGACTCTTTTTTTTTTTGGCAATTTAGTGTGTCCCAACATTAAGTAATTGGTAAATAACTTTCTCGACCATCTGACCTAACTGTTCTGGAGCTCTCTCTACAACACTCATAACATAAACTGTTATACATACAATAAAATGCATCTGAACATGAAGCCTTGCATTGACACGTAACTTGTCCATGTTCGGAAGCTTAAATAAACTGAGATCCACATAACTTGATAACATGAATTGCTTTACTTTTGAACTTTATTTCTTTACACTTAAACTTATTACTTTACTCAGGTTATTAGTACAGAAAGGTTACCATTTCATTTATCTTATATTATTTTATTATATAAGATAAATGAAATCCGGTCATTTTTCAAAATAAAAGATCGTTGAACTCAGATAATAAATAAAACGGAAATTATTTATTATTTCTTGTGCGGCCCGGTACCATTTGATCCACGGACCGGTACCGGCCAGAGTACAGTAGTATACTGTTAAAATAAATAACAGTAGATGTGCTGTAAAATTACCACACTACCCACTGCTTTCCTATGCTAATATACTATAATTCAAAATACAGTACTATACTGTTCAAATAAATGACAGTAGGTGCATTGTAAAATAACAGTGAAATACTGGCGCCCCTGCTACCTCCACTATGTAAATGGAGGTGGACAAAATGAAAAACTGTGAACCTGCATATATTTCAGTGAGCACAGATTCAGAAACGCACATCTGTTGGACGTGTTCCAGATGTTTGGAGGTTGATTTATCTTCACTCTGAGGGCAGCACGGTGGCTCAGGGGTTCACACTGGTGTTCTCTCCATGTCTGCGTGGGTTTACTCCGGGTGCTCCGGTTTCCTCCCACAGCCCACACCTGCCAGGTAAACCGCTGTGTTTGGTTTGAATCGCCATATTGAATTTGAGTTTGTCTTACATAACAATAAAGATGTTGAATTTGAGCTCTTCTGCTCTGTGTTTTATTCAATAATAACAGCACTTATCATCATCAAAAGCACATACTGGTCATGTGATGAATCCAACAACTGCATGTATAAAATAAGTGTAACTACCTGATGAAGCTCTACCTGAACTTGAACTTTAAAATCATTTGAAACCTTTTAAAAGTCCATTGTGTGTGTGTGTGTTTCAGTTTGAAGACTGTGATCATTAACCTGACTAATGTTGATTAGGTCAGTCAGGCTGTCACTCAACAGCTACTGGAAAATAAATCAGTCACATGTGGAACCTTTTGCTTCCTGTCTATTATTAGAAGACACATTTTGGTTTTTCTGCTACAAGTGCAAGAACTGTATGTCAGGCTTTCACCACCACCTGATTTCATTCCCTCACGCACACTTTTTGGGTATAATGTGGTGTTTCATTTCTCGTAATTCCACCTTCTTCAATTGTAATTGGAGTGTTTTTCATCCTTCAGCTTCATATAGATGTTATAGATGTTTATAAAGTATATAGTAGCTTAGTTTTTTAGTTTTTTGCTGTGACATGATCCCTGCATGGGATCAATAAAGTTCATCTATTCATGAAATTGTAATTTTATTTATTCATTTATTATTTTTTTTTTTTTTTTAAGGAGAAGGTAAATGTTGGGGGTAAGGTTAGGGGGTGAATTTGGGGGGTAGGAAACAGGTAAAAGAGATGGTTTCATAAGGTTTTTGTCTATTTAGACAAATCAAAAGTAAAAGTAAATTCAGGACGTTGGATGTGGGGGTTGAGACTTCAGGTCCCCCCATTTCTAGTTTAATTGTGACATCCATGACCTGAATACTGTCTGAGCCGTCACAGGAGTCCAGTGCACCAGGTCCTGACGTTGTACATGGAAATGTACATCTTCTATTTTGCTTAATGTGTTACAATGAGTAAGTAGGGAAGCATTTGTCTGTGTCACCAGTGTACGTGTTACCTGTGGTAATGTGTTTGACACTTGTATGAGAGGCACAAAAATCTGTGCATTTGGAAAAGCCCAACGTGCTGTGGCTAACAGCTGTTGGAACTGTTTCTTTATCGTGTCAATACGATTGTTTCTTAAGCAGTTGTTTAATCCCACAGATAATATGACTTTCTGTACAGACGGATGAATTCCCACTTTCATTAATATTGTTTCTAAATGATGAATTTGAGCCCCTGGGAAGCAATCCACCTGAACATGAGGATATTTATAAGGTGGAATTCTGGAAAGATTGGAATCACCAGCCACCACTATGAGATCTGTCACTTTCATTGACCAGATTTTGTTCTTTTGGGAAGTCACCGCATGTCGAGTGGGTCTTCTTCCCAGAGTGTTTATCATGGGTGGTGTGCTGGGAGAATCCGCCATGTCGGGGATGCTCCGTGTTGACCCGGCTCCCCTCCTCTCCAAAACCAGTTCTGGGTTTGGCTCCGACCCACGGTCACATGACTTCCTGAAGCTCTCCTCTCTGTCTGAAATCTTCTTCCTGCAGCTCTCTTCTGTCTCTGAGATCTTCTTCCTGCAGCTCTCTTCGACCTCTGAGAGCTTCTTCCTGAAGCTCTCCTCCCTCTCTGAGAGCTCTCTCTGGTGGCTTTGTTCTCTCTTTTCCAGCTGCTCTTGCAGCTTTCCCTCGACAGCCGCACAGGTCGCTTGGCTCTGTTTTAGAGCTGACACTGTTTCATTCAGCAGGGCCAAGGTGTCGATGTGAGCGTTTGTGCGAGCTCGTCTTTTTTTAATTTCCCTGCTGACCTGCTTGTCTTTCTCCTCCAGGAGCTTTTTCAGCTGGCTGACCACTGCCTGCCACCTCTCTTCCAATCCTCTGGAGGCTTTGAGTTCATCCAAAGAGGCTTTCAGCCTCTCCGATTCCTCTCTCTGAATGCGGAGGCTCTGTTCCAGAGAGGCGATGTGCAGCTCTCTCTTTTTCAAGTCCTCCTCTGCTGTTTTGCGCTCGTGCGTCCAGGAATTGATGGACGCATCGAATCTGTCCAGCAGAGCAACCAGACTGTCTTGTAGAGATCCGATCTCTTTGTTGGCTTCCTGGAGGTCGGCCTTCAACTTCCTGTTCTCGCCTTCGGTGATGGAGAGCTTCTCCACCAAGGTCTTTCTTTCGTTATGAGGCACCCACTGCTGCGGGACCTTCGCCATTGATGAGGTCCTCATGCTGTCCTCCATTACTCGGGGTTCCTCCTCCACCTGTCTCCTTGAGTCCTCCATGGCTCTGTTGAAGCCCTGTGCAGAATGAGCAAAGAAATGCATTAGTGGTGCGTTCAGGACACTGAGTGGAAATACAGCAGGTCACATTTACATACAAGGAAAAGAATATTTTGTACAATCTGGTTGAAATCATCTCTTGCATCTCATGCAAGAGAGCCAGTTCAAACTAATGGAACAGTCAGAGTCGTCATATTGACATTTAATGTGTGCCGATTGATTCACGACGTCAGCTCACGCATTGAGTCACATGGAAGAAAACATCCTTTGTGGCGTCATTTGCTGAGCACGAGGAACTCGATGAAATCATTCACGACACAAAGTGCTCGTGCTCATTAGCCTGTGTTGTTTAATACCGAGCGAATTAGATGCTGCTACATCCAGGCGATCACCTAATACTAACGTTATTTAACAGCTAAAACAGCTAAAAAAATAAAAAATACAATACTTCTTATCACTACTGTTTGCTACTTTTGATATTTTATTATTATGTATATAATTTTTTACTCTTGCTATTTTGATATTTTATTCTGTAGAGTTTGTTCTTTATAGTCCTATTTCACAAATTTTCACTTATTTCACTGTGTGTAATGCTGCTGCTGCACTGCAATTTCCCAGCTTGGGATAAATAAAGTCTATCTATCTATCTATCTATCTATCTATCTATCCATCCATCCATCCATCCATCCATTAGTGAGCCGCATGTTTGTCTGGCTGCGCCGTAATATCCTCAACACGATCAAACTATTCATGAAGTCAGTCTAACATCTGATCGTGAGCTCAGTTCTACTTGACTATTATCTGTAAATCTGCCACCATAGAAATCAGCGGTTTCATCACCTTGAAAATGAGCCACAACGTAACGCGTCGTAGGTGCCGCGGTGCTGATGGAACAGCTGTACACCTGCGCACAGGTGTGAACAGAAGGCTACTTTAACCGTGAAACAGGTCATTTCTGGATTGTGCATGACTTCAAATACTGTTTATCTAATACATGAGTTGTTTGCTGTAAACAACAGTAATCTTGTGTGTGAGTGCAGCAGTGAATAAAATGTGTCAGGTGTCTCTGGTTTGAAGTACGTACCTTCCTGCCTCTGATCGCTCTTCTTGCCATCGTGGTCGATGTTGTATAACGGGATCAACGGTAAAATCACTAAACACAAGTGTTGAAACAAATCTGCAAACTGATATTCTCAAAACAAAAAGCAACTCAACTCTCTCTCACTCCAACTGGTGAATCCGCGACCAGTGTATTCATGCTGGCTTCTATGACGTAGAAGATCAAGGCACAGAACTGGCTGATGACATCATGGATGTGTGCCCATATATGGAATTGGACTCTTGGACTTTTTAAAAAATGCACTTTTGAAAAAACAAACAAACAAAAGACTGAACAATTCAAGATTCAAGATTCTTTATTGTCATTGAGCATGGCATGTCAATGAAATTTGCATTGCAACCCCCAGGTTAGAAACAAGATAATAAGAAAGATAAGAAAGATTAGAAAGAATAAAATTAAGATAACTACAATAAAATAAACAAACATGCAATAAACATATTCGTAAATGCAATTAAAAATATACCAGAATGAAAATATACTAAGGCAATAAATATATTCTAAACAATAAACAATAAAATATATCAGTGAAATGTACCAACAGAATAAAATATACACAGTGAAATGTGCCGACAGAATAAAATATACACAGTGAAATGTACCGACAGAATAAAATATACCAGTGAAATGTACCAACAGAATAAAATATACACAGTGAAATGTACCAACAGAATAAAATATACCAGTGAAATGTACCAACAGAATAAAATATACACAGTGAAATGTACCAACAGAATAAAATATACACAGTGAAATGTACCAACAGAATAAAATATACCATAAAATATACCAGTGAAATGTACCAACAGAATAAAATATACACAGTGAAATGTACCAACAGAATAAAATATATACAGTGAAATGTGCCGACAGCAGCTGAAATATACTAAAATGTATATAAACAGTAAACAATAAAATATACCAATGAAATGAAATGTGCCAATATACTAAAATGTTTATAATTTAGTTAAGTTTGTGTGTGTATTTAAATGTTAAGTACACAGAAGGTGCAGGTGGAGGTGTAAAAGTTAACAGTTCTCACAGTCTCTCACTGCAGTGAGGGGCTGCTGGGGGTGATAGCTCTAACAGCTCTGGGGAAGAAGCTGTCCCTCAGTCTGTTAGTGGTGGTGCGGATGTTCCTGTACCACTTTCCTGATGGAAGCGGTACAAACAGTCTGTGGCCCGGATGGCTGGGGTCCGTGGCGATGGATCTCGCCCTCTTCCTGACCCGGCCTTCATATATAGAGTCTAGGTCAGGGAGGGGGCAGCCCACGATGCCCTGTGCAGTTTTAACCACCCGTGCCAGTTGTTTCCTCTCCTGTGCTGTGCAGCTGCCATACCACACTGTCACACTGAGGCAGAGGATGCTTTCAATTGTGGCCGTGAAGAAGCTGACGAGCAACCGAGAGGAGAGTCCTGAGGACTCAGTTTCCTGAGGAAGAAGAGCCTTTGTTGTGCCTTCTTCACCAGGCGGGAGGTGTTCATGGACCAGGAAAGATCAGATGTGATGTGGAGGCCCAGGAACCTGATGTTGTCCACACGCTCCACCACTTCTCCGTCCATGAGGAGGGGGGCGTGATCCGTCTTCCTGGACCTTCTGAAATCCAGGAATCCAAAGTTTTGTACTATAAGTTTAATAGTACAAAAACATAAAAATGAGCAATATATACAAAGAATGGTGAGGAAATAAACTACATACACAATGAAATGTACTGTTGGCAGTGATAGCGAGTGATACATGTACATGTTCAACTGCTCATTCATGGATGGAAATGGCCAGTCACTGGATGTTTTGCTGTCAGAGGGTTAGTGACACTGTGTGACTAACTGTTCATCAGGGTGACGGCTGGTGGGGAGAAAGCGGTTGTTTTGGTGTCCAGTGATCTGTAGCACCAATCACAGGGGAGAGGCTGGAGCAGGGTGTGTCCAGGATGTGAGGGTCTGCAGTGACACTGTACTACAAACTGGACACACTGGATTACAAATACTTTCATGAACCCAAATACACGTTCATCTAACACGGAGGTCAACATTTGACCCTAATTATTAAGGACTTGTACCTGAAAAGGAGGGTATTTGAATGAATCCTTTTTTACTTTTTACTTTATTGTGAACATAAACACAGAACAAAGACAGGTACAAGAGATTGGAAGATGCCAGGGGGTGCATCAAATTAAAGTATTACATTACAGACAAATATTAAATGAAAATAGGAGTGAAATTATGAGGCCTTTGCAGACCATGTAGTCTCTGGAGGATTCAGTTTCACTTTTTGATGTTGAGCCAATAAATGTTTCTTTTCTCAAAATGATCTCAAACTAATTGATACACATCAAATCTGGGTCTGTGTAGTCTTCATCACAAGACAGTGGGGCAAAGAGGGGTCAGTAGAAGGCAACAGGAAGGCCTCATTCTTGTCTTATAATGTCTTTGGTGGCTTAATCAGCCATGTTAACTTTTCCCTCAGCTGCTTTGCAGTGATGAACTCTCCTGGAACATCACAGCTTCAGACACGATGATACTGTTTCTTGGTACTGTCATTGCACTTGGAAATGCTTTTAATGTGCCTCTGAGTGACCCTGTTGGGCTGCTGTTGTCCAACCCAGTCTCACAGAAAGTCGTGAAACTGTCACGTTAATTAATCTATTGTTTCGTGCGTGCCGACACGATTTCCTCACTTTTTTCGTGCTACCCAGAACGGATTTCAAACTAATGTATTTTAATGGGAAGTTTATTTCGTGCGTCCAAGCACGGCAATCACACGCCACGGCATACAGGAGGAGTTGGATTTTATTTAATTTCTGAGCCTTGGGAGCAACTAAATACGACATTCTCCATCATCAGGTATTGCTGTTATTTTTTTGTTTTTCTTTTAATGTCAATCCCGAATCCATTGCAGGCTTCCTCGTCATATGATCTAACGTTTTTATTCTTCTTTTCTGCTGCGGATTCAGGCATTTTTGTGATCAGGAAACTCTTTTGTTTTAATCTTTGCTTCCTGCTTTTTTAATATAGCCTACAATATACAGTAGCTCAGGTAATTAAAAATTGCGAGGGGTCAAATCTTTTACATATATATGATCTAATGCTTTTCTTCTTCTTTTTGGCCGCATGATTCAGTGATTAAAAAGTATTTTATTGTTATTTTTAATATCTGTATCCTGCTTTGTCCTAAATGCATTTATTTTATTTTTTTTACGGTTTTTAAGGTACCACTACGTTTACAATGTCATCTTATATTAGTGTAATATCTTTTTGTCTTATTGTGAAAGTATCCTAGTCCTTCCCCCCCACGGCTAGCGACACCTGTTGCCGGAAGCATTCTGCCCTTCTCCTGCTACTTGGTAAGATGTGTGGTTTTTCTCTTGCTGATGTCTTACTTTTTCATTATTCACACGGTTTAAATGTTAAAGCGATGATTAACAGCGGCCTCATTATTAAACACAAGACTATGAAAACGACCTGCTTACTTGTGAAGGGAACAATAGCAACTTTTGTCTGGCTAGTGGAAGACAGCTATGTGTATGCTAATAGTTACTGTGCATACGGTAACGCCGCATCACCAAAGAGTAACGTTATGTTATGCAATAACACGAGGCATAATGTCTCATTAGGCCTCCTTAAACACTGTGTTTTGTTTTAGAAAAAATCTTTTGTATTCATTCAAAAGATGGGAAAATCATGGTCCAATCAGTTGCATACAAAATCTTTCTGTATGAATAGAAAACACAGGTAAACTATAGCTAGCCTACAGTACTAAATACTTGTCTCTTTTCTCCTCGTAGTTTCTGTCAACCCATCCTATCCCCATCTGAATCATCTAAATAAACCCAAAGGCACTTTTAAGAGTCATCTATCTATCTATCTATCTATCTATCTATCTATCTATCTATCTATCTCTATTTGTTAACTGTTTGTTAGTCTGCCTGTTTGTCTGTATTCGTTTGTTTGTTTGTTTGGTCTGTATCTGTCTGTATAACTATGGACAGATATACCATTGACCGCCCGAATCCCCAATACAAAGAGGGGAGGCGAATGGCTGCTGAACTGAGGCATGAGCAGATTCTCGCTGAAGCCAGGATTAGTGTTTTCATCATACTTTACTTGACATGTCGGTGACGAATTATATTAAATGTTAGTAGAAATATGAGTGCGTAAGATTTTATACTTTTTTTTATTAAACAAGGCAGTTGAGTAGTTAACATCCAAGCATGCTTATGCCATGTTTAGACATGATGAAAAAGGCCCAGATGATGCTGTCTTTGTATCAGCAGTTAATAATATGTGCTCTTAGATCTATGGAGAAGACTTCAGTAAACAAATGAAGAAACTGATGCCAAATGCAGACCTTTCATGACTGCAGTGCTTCTGCATTAGTGAAATATGTATGCAAAACATTGAAGAGCAAGTTTTCCAAATGTAACTGTCCTTAACTACAGAGGGGGATACATATTAGGTATATTATGGTAAGGGTCAGATAGTGTATAAATCCCTCAATGCAATAGATGTTGGGGTTTGCTTTAGTTTGTCACCTGTTTTTGATTCTAGTACCTTGAACCACATCAGTTTGACAAGACTGTTATTTATTAACACATAGCAGCAGCAAAGCAGCTCAGATCAGGAAACGGGCATGCTCTGGAAGAGACTCGCCGTCAAAGAAGACAAGGCAACGGCAAGGCAAGCCCAGGGGGAGGTGTGGTGGTCGACGCAGAGCCTCAGCTACAGGTTATTTATGTAAATTGTTGATGTATCGAAAAGTAGATAACATTTTTTTCAGTGGCATTACAGTAAATGTCAAGCAAGTCTTTCATGTGAATATAGTGTGTCTGATTGTATTTTATTGTTAATTAATATTTACATAGAAAAAACACAATTGCAGTCCTAATCCATTCTTATTCTTCTATGTGCTTATTTACAGTGTCACAGCCTCCAACTGAGTGCTCCCTGTCATCCAGCGTGGAACATCTGCCTAGTTTACCCTCAGCAAGTCCTTTGATGACATTTGGTAAATCACAGTGATGAAAGAATTTTAAATCTTCAAATCTCCGTGTATAACTGAATTTAAGATTGAAACAAACCTTAACACTTACACTTGAATATGAACACTAATGATTAGAGCCAGTTTCATAGTGAAAATATGTGTATACTGTGTGTATGTTGATTAATTATTTTAATGGTTGTTATTTAAATAACTGAAGTTGATATTTTCTTTACAGAAAAATATGGAGAGGCTCTCTGCTATTTTAGCATCATGCCATTCTGGTGAGCCTCAAAAATGTTCAGCAACATCCTGGTCTTGTCATCAGCAGAAAGCCTCAGAGACCACACAACCTCCAATGCCTCATAGAGAAAGAGGCTGTTGGTCATCCTCTGTGCTGCCTCTGCAATGAGCCTGCTGTCATTCGGTTGGTATTCTTTGGCTGGTAGAAAACTATAACATTTCAGAAGGGGAACTGTCAGGGGCTAAACCCTGAGACACATATCCCAATTTAATAAAACTTTGTATCTCACCTAATTCAGAATATCTTAAATTGAATTTATAGTACTTATCACTAGGGGTGTCAACATTTACAATTTTTTCTCTAATTTTCTTTCTTTTTCAGCTCTGATGACCCTGCCTTTTTTGAGGGCCTCTTTGTGGCAAAAGACAGTGAAGTCTCCACATTTACCGAGACCATCCAAAAAATGCAAGTATTATTGATAATGTGACAAAATAGCTGTATTACTGAAATATTACCGAAACTGAATTGAGAGAAACACTGGCCTATATAGCAGACCCAATTGCATTCATTTTACTGTGTTCAGCAAACATCACGATAAAGAAGAGACTGTACGACCAGGTGATGCTAACAATGCGACTGCAAGAGGAGAAGAACATTTTGGTGCTGGAGATGGCACAACATTGCACATGGTTGCAGAAGCAGGCAGAGGAGCTTGAGAACAAGGTGGCTGAGAATGGTAAGCTAAAACAAAAAGGTATTTATTGAAAGCATGGCTTTTAAGATTTCAAGGTTAAAAGAAGTAAGCCGAAGTCAGTGAACAAGTTCCCGGAACCAGGAAGTAGTTCCTGCAGTGGGAACACAGCTTTATTTTGTAGTGGATCTATAATGTGATGTCTTGTGTCCTTTGAAATTTAGAACAGGGCAACAAAGGACTTTGCTGTCTCTTAGGTCCTGAGGCTTCTGCCCATCTTCATGTTGAGGACGAGGATCAAAGTGCCCTCAGCAGTCCAGACACTAGTGACGACGAAGAGGATATCACAATTTAGGTAATTTACTTAAGTAATTTACTTAATAAAAGTATGAACTGTATATTAGTGTTTGTTTTACAAAACTATTCCTGCAACTCTTTTTCCACACGGATTACTGTATGTGTATGTAAGTACATACACATACATTATGTCACATTAAGTAATAAAGTGACTAATGCCGGGGTGGAGGGTTAGCTCAGTTGGTACCTGCAGCCCATTTGCTGCATGTCATTCCCTTTCTCTCCCCCCTTTCCTGTCATGTCTTCAGCTGTCCTATAAAAAAAGACAAAAGCCAAACATAAGGCAAGATCTTAAAACATTCTAGTGTAATTTAGGCAACTTTAAACCTGGCTTAAATTGCCCTTTCATTCGATAGTGCAAACTCAAAACAAATGTCAGATAAATCAAATTGGTCAGGAGGCAGTCCTTTTCCTCACTTCTCCAGGTCTTCTTTGCTGAGTTTTTATTGAACTTAACCCATTTCCAACATCCAGTATATTAACTGTCCTTTAATTCCGTACAGCAAATTCAAAAAGTAAATGTCTCTAACTTAAATTAAAGGAGGTGTCAGAACAGTTTAATAGTTGTACCAAAAAGCAAAAACATTTCTTTAATGTTAAAACTTTGAGGGGTATTATTGCCTTGTGCTCATTTATGTTTGGCTGTGTTAGGGAAAGAAGTGGGCTAGGAATAGTTAGCTAGCTAGAAGTAGCTAGCTTTGTAATTAAACTACAACTTGTGAAAATTAGACATTTAGACAACATTATAGCCTAGCCTTTATGATAGTAAACCTGATTCAAGAATCATGTTTAGAGTTTCTTCTGCACTATAGATTCTGTTGCTTCTTGAAGCAGCTGCCATCATGAAAGCATGTTAAATTGCCCAAGTCAGACATTTTATCCTAAAGAATCAAAAAGTTGACTTAGGCAAAAATTAAAATGGCCAAAGTCACCCTCTTGACAGAGGCCATTGTCCTATATGGCATAAAGAGCATGATCCTTTTAACTAAGAATTTAGGCGATTTTACCAGAGATGGCCACATTATCAGGAGATGATTTAGGCAAAAAACTCATTTTCATCAAAAAAGGCAGTCAATTTCTCCCAGTTCCTGGAAAAGGTCACTCCTCTGGATCTGAGAGAGAAAGCATTCCTGTATTTCTTAATGATTTATATTGCTTGTTCATTCTTGACTTCACCTTCTCTTACCATGTTCTTCCATGTTCTTCCAGATTGATGCTGCAGGACAGACTGTGGTGAAGGACATGGACTTGGATCTGCCTGCCTCCCACTCTACACCTGCCCTGCTGCTGCAATCAAGCCACCTGGTTTCCGCCAGCTCATTACCAAATCTGCACTTATGGTGCATTCCAGACAACCTATCTCGTTTTCTATTTCATATGTGGTCAACATGCACCGTATCCATGGGTTTCGTATGACGTCACACAGTGGTCATGGCGCCATCTTTCGGACCAAACGTCAACCTGTCATCTATATTCTGTATATATGTTTCATCAATATACAGTCTCATCTTCATGTACTGTAATCCAGGGGTGTGTTGACACCAATATTAAATAATAGGTTCACTAGATCACAACATGTTGTTTCAAATATTATGTTGACATTACTGATGAAACTTAGTCAGCTAAACTAAGTTTAATTGTCAATTTTTCTGACATGACTAGTTGCAGTCAGACTCAAACCCCACTTCTTTCCAGGAAAAGGGAGATAACAGCAGCAAATCTACTCTTTATTTTGAGAGTAGTAATGGGAGAGAGTACTTCCTGTGATTTCTTGTAAAGTGAAAGCCTTTCACTTCTGGTTACTTCTGCTTTTGGTCACTGTCTTCAATAAAACACTGAAAAAAGAAGTCATGTGTTCTTTAATGTCATACTATTTATTGAGTACTGTACAGTACTTCACGATCAACATCTAAAATTTCTGGACTATATGCATCTCCCTCCCTCATGCATAACATGTTATGTGGCACAGGCCTATACTGTTTTAAGAAAATGTCATGTCATGGTCATTTTTTAGGATATGTGTGCAAAATTTACAGTGCACACAAAAAAGTACTGGCAATACAATATGCTAGAAGCTTGATAAGCTAGGACCATCCTGTCAGTCTGGGGAAAGGGGTATACAGAGACTATAAACAGCCATATTAAATCAATGGGGGAATATGCAAAAGAAACATTTACAGATTATGGGAGAAAACTGGGTCTTAATTGGTCCAAATTGAAAAGTCTGACTGAGCATAAGGTATACATCAATATCATGACCACATTTGGCCACTAAATACCCTTTAAAATACGTTTGTCTGATTTTTATCCAGCTTTGCTGAAAGGTGCTATGAGAAATGACACCTCAAAGGGCCTTGGCTTGGAGCAACTTGAAAATAAAACTTTGTCATAGGACAACAATTAAGACATTGTTGTAAAGGCCTTGACCTACAGAGTAACATATGTCAGTATGAACATTGTGGTTGGTTCCTGCCCCTTAGGAGTGACCTTTGAACCTTGTACCTGAGACATTTTTGAAGGCATATAGGGAAGCCAAAAAATATGCTAGAGATGTGGGGTAAACAGTTTTGGAAAGCTCTTGATCTCTACTATCATACCCGAAGGCAAACCAACAGGGGGCGTCACTGAGTAAGGTCAAAACCCGGAAAAAACATGATTTCACCCTTTTACCAGTGATAAACATCTAATCTGACCAAACAGATCTGCTCCCCACCCCCTATTACCTGTAATGTGATTTCAAGATTTCTGACCACAATTTAATAAAATATTGAAAACACTTTAGAACTACAAAACATATGGCGCAGCCCTCTACTGTGTACTTGAACTCCACGCCAATTGTAGTTCTTGTGGCATTCTTCCGGTCTAGGGTTAGCGTTGTGAAATTAGGGTTTAGAAAACAACTACCCGCTCGGTTTTCATCAGAAAAAGTTTTTCTTAAACATATGAATTTATGTCAGGAAACAAAATGTGTTGAAAAACATAAACATATTTATCAATGACTGCTATTTTAGACGCGATCCTTGCACCTTTCTTTCACTGACTGAAAAGTGCGCGTTCAATGGCACAACGGATTTAGCAACGTTTCCAAACGGAACTTCCGGGCTTCCGTAATTCCTATTGTTGTTTTAAAATATTAATGTGGTTTATAATCTGTTTACATATAATGTGGCTTCCAAACATACATATTATTAATAAACGTTAGTAGTTGCAGTTAGCTGGCAGTAGCTATTTGTTGGTGAACATGACATAGCGCTGTGTTTTTGAACGCAGCTTCGGTCTCAATGCATGGGGAGCATAGGCTACGTCAGTACTAAAGTAGAAAAGTAGTAAAGTCAATTGATGAAAACATATTTCAAAATACAGTTACTGTTGTATTAAAGTCTAAAAAGCCCAGTTTCTGGAGCTATGCTTTACCTGAAAGGGCTATATATTTTTTTTATATGTATTAATAACATACCTGAGACAAGATTGTAATTATTATTGAAACAGCACATCATAGTTCCATCACAGTTTTGTTTTCAGAGGATGCTGCAGTGGTTCTGTAAGATGGTCATGTTTTTAATAAGAGGCAGGAGTCATCTTGTCCTCTGCTGTCATCTGTACTCTCTGATTAGCAAAATAAAGGAATCAAGGATTCAGGGAATAAAGGTAATTTAATTGTCATTTTACAACACAGGTCTGCAAAAATGAATCAAAGAGATGTCGCCCCTTCCATACTCCTCACACATAGAACATGTATACAGATAATTAAAATTAGAATGAAACAGGAGAACAAAATAAAACATTATATACACATATCTGTTAATCTGGTATATCAATCTACATTACATTTCATTAACCATCAGTAGTCTGTGAAACCTCAGGATTGGAGGGGAAACTTAACTACAGTATATACATATTTACAAATGTATTATTGAGTCTTTTGGCTGCCAGGACTTGGCCCACTTCTTTCCACTGAAAAGAGAGGAGAAAAAAACGGTAAATATCAACAAGGTTTTCTGTATATTAACTAACTTTCACTTGTATAACAAACTGCATATACTGCAACTATTTTATACCGCAGCAGATCAAACTGTGGTTTTACTGGGCAGCTTTCAGATGTGAAATTTAATAACACATGCTCAGGAATTTCAAACAATCATTCAGGCAGTTGTACCTAACTTTCTTATTGCAGTCCTTTTTCTAATTTCTCTCAAACAAATTCAAAACTACTTTCATATTGAAAATAAAACATTTAGGCTATGGGGCAGAGAGGGTAGTGAATTAACAATTCTCTTTTTAAAATAATATATAATATTTGAACTCAATCTCAAAAATATTTGGTACATACCTCCCCGCTTCGTCTTGTGTTTCACATCTCCGTCTTGAAGTGGAGTAGAGACAGCAGAGACAACTGTAGGATTGGAAATTAAATATTACTTATTCAGGCAATTAACGTGTACTTTTTACATACCAAAATAGTCAGGTTAGGTCAATTTTATTTACATAGCATTGAATCACAACAAAATTGTGAGCTTTGTCAAAAAGGTAAGTTTTAAGCCTACTCTTAACTCACTGACTGCCAACGATGCAGGGGTGTGTCACAGATGTCGTGGGAGGTTCGCTGCCAATGACGCACCAATGCGTCAATAGGCTTTTCTTTTATACCACTATAAAGGACACTCTGATACACCTTGTGACATAATTCTGGAGCTCTAGGTTCCCTCTACCTCCCTCTTGTTTTCCCTCTACCTCCCTCTTGTTTTCCCTCTACCTCCCTCTTGTTCTTCTCTTTCTCATCTAAGTAAACGGGGCGCTGCTAGTGTGGCGACCCTCCTGCTCCTGTCCCCCCCGTTGTGTGTCATTGTCTTTTTTATGTTTCTTAAACGAGATGTAACTGAAAGTTATTATTCCCCTCAGGGACTAATAAAGTTATTTTGATTCTGATTCTGAATCAAACCAAGATATTTGTATAAAACTTTTGATCTAGCCATGTTCTGGTTTCAAATATTTGATGAGATCAAGACGCAAAGTGGCCAACTCAGCCGCGTCAGCTACATCAGCAGCAGCTTTGGTTATCATGTTGTCATTGTGAGGACTGATGGTGCCCTCCTGCGATATGCATATCCAGGCCAGGACAGGACAGTAAACCTTGAGCTAAACCAATGCATCTATTGGTTAAAACCTAGGCACACTGGGAAGTTAGTTATTTATGTCTTTCAATACGATTTTCATGCAGTTGAAATGACATTAGAGTTGAGAATAATCTGTAGAAATGCACCGTTTATAAAATTGCATTTATCTTGTGTTCTAGGAAACGAGTAGTATTTTTGGACAGACTTGGCTGTCTTCCAGCAACTGTATCTCACAAACGAACTGCTGTAGAAATGAGCCTTGAAAAAACAGCATTGGAAAGATGACAGTTAGCTCTTTCCACAGAGTGGTTCACAGTCTATAACGCAAGTATAGTGTGAGTTGTGTGCTTTGAAATATGCCTATAAACAGTGTCAGAACGCTGGCCCCACAGCACAGTGATGTCACAATTGGCAGGCAATGAGTTAAATGTAAAGAGGGTGTCTGCCCCCTGGACCGAAACTGGGAGATGATTCCACAGGAAAAGAGCCTGGTAGTAGAAAGCTCTGCCTCCCACTCTAGTTTTGGAGACTGTCGGAACCACTAGTAAGCCTGCATTCTGGGAGCACAGTGTTCTCGTGGGTTGATAGGGTACTATGAGCTCTTTGAGATATGATGGTGCCTGACTATTGGGGCTTTATAAGTAAGGAAGGACATTCATTTCTATTCTAGATTTTCTAGATTTTACAAGGAGCCAGTGCAGAGAAGCTAATACAGGAGAAATATGATCTCTTATTCTGGTTCTAGTCAGTACATTTGGTGGTGCAGCCTGATACAGGGTTCCCACACCTTTTCCAAAGTCATATTCAAGCCCCTGGAACGTACATTTTGAAGCTTTTCCAGCACCTTACCAAAAACATAAATTACACATTTGTATTCATGTAGATTCAAAATGATCATTTTTTCCATCTCATTATATCGGATCTCACTATGCTATAAACAACAAAAAACATCTTTTGTGACAGCAACACTGTAACGATTATGTAGAGGCCTTTAATAGTAGAGAGAGTTTTACCAGAAATAAACAGGATGATGCCAGCTCTTCCATTTATAACGCCAGTAAAGAAGGTGTGTTTCGGAATATAAAAGCTGGTTTGGAGCTGTAGCCAATCAGCTGGTCAAAATATGTCACACAGCGAGGTTTGAATGGAGTCGTTTTCATTTTGTGCAGAAGTTAAAAGCAATTAAGCTCCCTCTGACTCACTCAGTCAGTTAGCAATTTCTTATCAAAGTAATGCCATTAAAATTTGTAAATTAAAAATTGTACTTTCAAGCACTTTCAAAATTCAAGTACCTTCCAAACCTTAAAAATACCACATTAAAATTCAAGCATTTTCAAGGATTTCCCCTGCTGATAATAAAGACATGTAGTAATCCAGCCTAGTAGTGTCTGAGGTCCTGATGGACATATTCAACATTTCACTGTCCCTTGCCAGACTCCCATCATGCCTCAAGTCACCGATAATCATTCTTGTGCCAGAGACCTCCACAGCATTGTGCCTCAACGATTACTGCCCCATTGCACTCACCCCTGTCACCATGAAATGCTTCAAGCGGCTGGTGATGAAGCAACTGAGGCAGACCACTGATGTGGCTGAGGACTCTCATCAGTATGCATTCAGGTGGAAACGGTCCACAGCTGACACCATCTCTGCTGTGACCCACCAGGCCCTCTCTCACCTGGAGAATAAGGACTCCTATGTGAGGCTGCTGTTTGTGGACTCAGTTCTGCATTTAACACAAACATCCTGCAGAAACTAGTGTCCAAACTAGCAACAATAGGAACTTCCTCAACCCTGTGCAACTGGGTCCTGGATTTCCTGACCTGCAGGTCAGTGTCAAGATTAACAACAGATCCTCCACCATCATCCTGAACATTGGCTCTCCCAGGGCTGTGTGCTCATCCCTCTGCTGTACACACTGATGACCTACGACTACAGAGCTCACCACAAGAACAACCTTGAGTCGTGGTGAAGTTCGCAGATGACAGAGCAGTGGTTGGACTCATCACCCATGGATACGAGACAGCATACAGGCTGGAAGTGGAGGATGTGACACTGTGGTGCGGAGACAACAACCACATCCTCAACATTCAGAAATCCAATGGTTGTGAATTTCCGCAGGTCTGCCACTGTCCCGCCTCCTCTCTACATCGATGGCACCTCAGATGACACCTGACCAACACCTCACCTCATGCACAGACACCATGGCTATAATAGATAAAGCCCATCACCAGATGAGGAGAGATTTAGAAATAAAAGCCTCCCTCAAATAAAAAGCCTGCCCCCAATAAAGGCCAGGTATCCTGGGCTGGGCAATTTTGAAATACAGGAAATACAGTTCAGTTAACCAGTGAACCATTATCCAAGTTCCTGCCAAAGACAAATTATTAAATGATTGGTTTGTACTGTAAGGATAACAAACAGAAATAATTTACACTTACGTTTTTGTAGCTTCTTTCTCTCTGGCATATGTCTTGTCGCCACTGCAATAAAAGATCATAGTTCACTCATATATCTTTTAAAAGATGACACTACTCCTTAATTGTGTGTAATGTATTAAACAGAGATAATGATAAATCGATAATCAGCAGAGAATACCAATTTAATATGCTACAAACATGAGTACGTACATGACTTTTTCGCCGTGTTTGCCTCCTCCACATGTCTCTCAGTGTTCACCTGATAGATAGATAGATAGATAGATAGATAGATAGATAGATAGATAGATAGATAGATAGATGACTCTTAAAAGTGCCTTTGGATTTATTTAGATGATTCAGATGGGGATAGGATGGGTTGACAGAAACTACGAGGAGAAAAGAGACAAGTATTTAGTACTGTAGGCTAGCTATAGTTTACCTGTGTTTTCTATTCATACAGAAAGATTTTGTATGCAACTGATTGGACCATGATTTTCCCATCTTTTGAATGAATACAAAAGATTTTTTCTAAAACAAAACACAGTGTTTAAGGAGGCCTAATGAGACATTATGCCTCGTGTTATTGCATAACATAACGTTACTCTTTGGTGATGCGGCGTTACCGTATGCACAGTAACTATTAGCATACACATAGCTGTCTTCCACTAGCCAGACAAAAGTTGCTATTGTTCCCTTCACAAGTAAGCAGGTCGTTTTCATAGTCTTGTGTTTAATAATGAGGCCGCTGTTAATCATCGCTTTAACATTTAAACCGTGTGAATAATGAAAAAGTAAGACATCAGCAAGAGAAAAACCACACATCTTACCAAGTAGCAGGAGAAGGGCAGAATGCTTCCGGCAACAGGTGTCGCTAGCCGTGGGGGGGAAGGACTAGGATACTTTCACAATAAGACAAAAAGATATTACACTAATATAAGATGACATTGTAAACGTAGTGGTACCTTAAAAACCGTAAAAAAAATAAAATAAATGCATTTAGGACAAAGCAGGATACAGATATTAAAAATAACAATAAAATACTTTTTAATCACTGAATCATGCGGCCAAAAAGAAGAAGAAAAGCATTAGATCATATATATGTAAAAGATTTGACCCCTCGCAATTTTTAATTACCTGAGCTACTGTATATTGTAGGCTATATTAAAAAAGCAGGAAGCAAAGATTAAAACAAAAGAGTTTCCTGATCACAAAAATGCCTGAATCCGCAGCAGAAAAGAAGAATAAAAACGTTAGATCATATGACGAGGAAGCCTGCAATGGATTCGGGATTGACATTAAAAGAAAAACAAAAAAATAACAGCAATACCTGATGATGGAGAATGTCGTATTTAGTTGCTCCCAAGGCTCAGAAATTAAATAAAATCCAACTCCTCCTGTATGCCGTGGCGTGTGATTGCCGTGCTTGGACGCACGAAATAAACTTCCCATTAAAATACATTAGTTTGAAATCCGTTCTGGGTAGCACGAAAAAAGTGAGGAAATCGTGTCGGCACGCACGAAACAATAGATTAATTAACGTGACAGTTTCACGACTTTCTGTGAGACTGGGTTGTGTTGTCACACCGCGGTGAGGTCTGTCTCGTCATGGGGTTTTTTGTCTTGTCATTTCCTGTTTTATTTTGAAGGTCTAACTCTCCTCTCGTTTCAGAGCACTTGCTCTTCCTCATGGGTCCCGTGTGTCCGCCCTGATCACCTATTGTCTCCACCTGTTCCTGATTACCCTCCACGTGTTGAATAGTCTGCGTCTCCCTTGTGTTGTGCCAGTGTGTCTTTGTCCGTCGGCGATTCACCCGAGCCTGTCTTTCCCGTTTGTCCTTGCCACAGCCACAGTCTTTGTTCCGTAAGCTCTTGTATCCTCCTCGTGAGTGTTTTTGTTTGTAATTTTGATATTATAGTTTCTGATTTATTTTCTTAGCTTAGTCCTTAGCCGAATTGATTTCCTCGTTGTAGAGTGATTTTCTGTAGTTTCTGTTTAAAGGGATAGTTCGGCATTTTACACATTAATCTGTATGGCATCAACATCTACAGTCTCGTGCTCTTACACTGACTTCGCCCCCAAAGTGTCCTCTGAGCCGAGATCTGGCCAGTTGTGGTCAGTGCGAAAGTAGTTCCGGTAGGTTTCCTGGGGCCAGAGAAGGCACACGTTTTTCCTCTCAAAACAGCACTCATTCGAATCAGTGATTTATTTGCATAACAAAAGACGTCAACCACAAAACGTCACACCTCGTAATCGTTTGGGTCTAACTTTATCCCAATTGCGATCAATGCGCGCTGTCAGTGCTAACCGTTGTGTGCGAGCCAACTGATCTCTCGTCAGTGTTCGATGGTGTTTACAGAGTGCAGACGACGCAACGCAAACGAGCTAGTTTTAGAGCTAGGAGAAGGAGAGAGAGAAGAAGTCCACCGGCTATTCTTTATTTGGAAAAACGAGATAGAGACATGGTGCGCACTTGTGCATATCCAGGCTGTACCAACAAAGATGAGAGTGGGTCTCCTCAAACATTCCACCGATTCCCTTCGACGAATGTAGCTTTGAGGAGACTTTGGCTACTTTCTCTGGGCTTGAACGTGGAGCTCACCCAACTACCGAAGATGAGAAAGCTTCGCGTGTGCAGTGACCACTTCAGCGAGGACGACTATCTTCCAGAAGGACAGACAAAGAAACGTATTTTGAAGAGCACTGCTGTACCTGCACCCCAGGTAAACAAAATTGTACCACATATTTTCTATAGCATCCGTGTATAGTCTTCTGGTGATGCACCGCGGGCTATGCGAGTGCAAGCACTGAGATATATTCTATCTCAGTGAGTGAAACATATTCATCTATCGGTGTCATGTCACCAATGATGTTTCACATACATAATATGTTGGCTACACTGTTATTACAATGGTCAGAAACTAATTACTACGTGGAATGTGCATGGTTTCTATGCGTGTACAAGAAGTCCATGACGGCGTTGGCTAGCATAATGAAGATAAAGCTACCCATGTCAGATTCTAGACTGGAGAAATAACGGCAGCACCCAGCATATGTTTGAGCTAAAAATTCCACAGATTTTATTTTCAGATTGTCACATTTTAAAATTTGGTAGGCTACTAGAAGAATTTCTGACATTGGGACAAATGATGCACCCTGCCCGTGTAATTTGGAAATCCGTCCAAACATGAGAAGTCGAAGCAGGCACTTTCTGAAATCAGACTGTAGTCTAGCTGCTAGACATTGCCTGCTAACAGATAATGTTTCTTGATTACTTATCTGAGTAAAAAGTAGACCAGTGTGCTTGTCCCACGACCAGCTTATCTTGCACTGGTTGCATTGAGTTTGTATGTGTAGGTTTTTATTGTTTTTCAGTAATAACACAATCTGTCGACCTTACAAGGTACAATGAAGCTGTTCAAAACTGTGGCATTTCAGCTGATTTGCCGTTTAGGATGGCAGCCTTTCGCTGTGAAACAGTTTGGTAGCCAGCCATCCTCTGTAGCCAGATTGTTTTTATGTTGGTGACACCCCCCTCCCCCCTCTCTCTCTCCAACTTGCGCACTTTGGAGACAAGGCCTAGCAAACTGACTTTTAGGCTCCGTTGTAGCCAGACCCCATACTGTGCTGACTCCAAAGAGGTGTGACCTTGGTTCCCGTGTGCACCCCTTGCTCTATTCTCCCTGCTATCTCTCTACAGTAGTACATATTGTAACAGCTATGTGATATCATGTGCTACTGTTATAATTAAACCACAGACTTTCGTTTACTTTTACCTTTGACACCTCCACTTATCGATGGGAAGAGGATGGGCAGGAGTACACATGTCGTCACGAACTACTCAGCCAGGATCAACAGCGACGGAAAAAATGGCTGATGAAGGGATCTGCTGCCTGGAATGCTTTGAAGACCATTGTGCTCGACAAAAACCTCTTGAAGGACCTCGGTCAAATGACTTTGTTCAAACATACAGGTCAGTTTGGATAGACTTATGGGCAGAAGGTCGATCACTTTTCCCCCACATTTCCCCCTAAACAACATAATTGAATTTATGAATAATTTAGTGGTATGTCATCACAGTGACAAAGCAGCATTTTTGCTACGCTACTGAAGTACTTCTCCCTGCAAAAGGCAAAATACAATAATAATATGATGCTATTTTCTAGGTAAATAACACTGATTTTTTTGTGTTTGTTTCTTTTAGGGGACTTGGAAGTGTTACACAGCTCAATGCTGAAATACGCAGAGAAGAGGCGCCATTTCACCTATGTCACGATGCAGGCGAGGCTTCAACTCAGCATCATTGACCACAATCACAATGTTGGGCGTCAGCATGACCGTACTCAATCTGGTAAGTGTACAAACAGATGCACACACATAGACACACACACACACATCTCCTAAAACTGATAAAAGCAACATTTTGAAAACTCTATATAACTGTTTTTTTCCCAGGAAATGTAAAAAATGTTATACAAATGAATTACATCTTAGTTTGCCTTTCTATTTTAGAGATACCTATTTGTAAGCTCATAAATAGCATTCGCACAGCATCACAGGACACACATTACCATATTGAGTTTCATATATAATGATCATACACCATCCTATCTTGTGTGCCCCCCCCCATTTCCTTTTTCCTAGGACAAGAGAGATATAATGTCTTCCATTCACGGCAGTCAAATCAGTGGGTTGCAAGAAGACTGTATGAGCCAACAACACAGGAGTTCCGGAAAGATTTGGTGGAGAAGGTCATCCAACGACGGCTTGACACCAATGTGAAGCTCGGAGACCCAGCTTTCCACATACATCCTCCAGTCATCATACCAGCCAACATTGCCCCAACACCAAAGCCAAACAAGGCTGAATTGGTTTCAGCACACAAATCACGCTTTCATGAGACACCTGCCACTGAGAAAGATGACTGAGACTGTATATACATATATTGTCATAGAAGTGTGTTTATTTACATTGTTTATTTACATTTGTGTCTTTACATTCGTTTTGTATTTTTAGAAAATTGCACGTCAAAAAGAAATTCACAGTAAAGCTTTTGATTTTTAAAATTCTAAAACAATTGCAGTGCATCATTTGACTCTTTGAAACCAGCATATTGTCCACTTGGTGATGGATATGTTCTTCTTATTAGCGCCACCACGCAGGAGGGAAGAACTCTTCTGTTGCCAGGACCAAGCGTCTGTCCTTTCAGAGCCCATTCCATTATGATGCGATAGGCGACCAGCCTGTACTGTCTGAAATGCAAACAGAAAATAAGTTTATGCACATTAGATATATGAAGTGTGTCAACATTGAGTAAACTGCATAGTTATTATGGTTGTATATAAACACATTTTGTTTAATTGACAACACAGCAGTTTGTCAGGAAGGTATCTTTATTTATGCACCAGCATTTCAGGCTACTGTGAAATAGGTATCCTTATGTGTTTTTATACAGAGAGAAAATGTCCTTTATGAGTACACTTTGGGCCACGGCGACATAACCCTTAGAGCTCTCTTGACAAAATATGCATAAGATAGGCCTTGCTTTATGATTGAAGGGCATTCATGAGTAGGCTGATATTGAGACACAGTGATGCTCAGAAGTAAATTTTGCTTCAAGTATGATGATGAAATGAACATAAAGGCGCCAGCCTCCTCGTCAATGGAAAGGTCCTGCATGCGAGGCATTACGAGGTCCCATTCATGGCAACAGTAGCACTCAACCTCGGTCTGCATAACTTCGCACTTGTTGCACGTACACCACCTTGTATCAGTCACTCGAGGTCTCGCAGCTGCGGCCCCGATTTCACGTTCCACATCTCTGCTCGCCATCTCTCTCTCTCTCTCTGCCCGTTCTACCTCCATCTGATAGAGTTCTGCATCCGTATATTCGGGTTCATACAGATATCCTTCTGGTTGTGTGCTGAAATCATATTCTTCGTCGCTGCTGTAGTCAGACATGGTGTAACTAGCTTTCCAAATGCTAAACTGTGAATGAAACACCTGGCTTAGCTACCTGTCACGTATAGTGGCGCCTGCGCGCATTGATCGCAATTGGGATAAAGTTAGACCCAAACGATTACGAGGTGTGACGTTTTGTGGTTGACGTCTTTTGTTATGCAAATAAATCACTGATTCGAATGAGTGCTGTTTTGAGAGGAAAAACGTGTGCCTTCTCTGGCCCCAGGAAACCTACCGGAACTACTTTCGCACTGACCACAACTGGCCAGATCTCGGCTCAGAGGACACTTTGGGGGCGAAGTCAGTGTGAGAGCACGAGACTGTAGATGTTGATGCCATACAGATTAATGTGTAAAATGCCGAACTATCCCTTTAAGTTTATTTACTTTATTGATCATCATCAGAGGACATGCATGCCTAACCCGGCGGGAGAAGAGGTTAAAGTCTGAACAAGACACCTCTCCTCTGCTCTGCTTTCCCCGCCCCATCTTCTGGCTCTGCCAATAGGAAGAGAACCAGGAAGAGGAAGTGTAGATAAGGTGGGGGTGTGGCCAGCTAGAGTCTCTCTTTGGGACCATGTGGCCTGTTCAGGTGAGTTTGCATTGTAAGATACAGAGTTGGCTTGTTTTTTGATCTTTTTGGTTGTTTTCCTGTTTTGTTTGCTTCTTGAAGGAAATGTTTGGGTTTGTTTTCCTGCTTTGTTTGCTTTTTGAAGGAAATGGTAGGGTTTGTTGCTTCTTGAAGGAAATGTTAGAAGAGGCTGTTAAATCTAGTCTGTGGTTTAGGCCTCCACCTTCAGCACCTTCTAAATTTTTGCACCCCCTACCCGAACAAGGGTCTGTATGCAATCCCTACTTTTTCTTTGACTCTACCTCTTTACTTTCTATCCCCTACCCGAACCAGGATTTGTATTCCCACCCCGCTTTTTTGGTGCAGTTGGTGAGAGGCAGGTGTAGATGATGGTAGTGTGGCAATCGGCAGTTACATGTGGCATCTAGGCCTGTGGTAGCATTGTAGCAGCTAACAATAGCGAAAGCGGTGAGAGTATGATAGTATCTTAGCCGTTAGTATTGGTAGCTAGCAATCAACATTAACAGTATAGGTGAATCTAGCTTTATTGTCTTCTTCTGTTCCTCTTAGCAGGTAGCGGTTAGCACGTAACGTTAGCTAAATGGTAGCATCGGAACTGTATTGTCTAGCTTGGCTAGTGACTGTTGTGAATAGAGCAGCTGACAAGGGAAAGACCATGTGACTGCTGACAGGAGGGAAAAGACCCCACAGGTGCTGGTATGGGCTAGCAACCCATGGCAGCAGTGGCAAGCCTTAACCTTGCTACAACCAGACTTAGCTACAACCAATATAAGGAAAATACCCCAAGAGTCAGCGAGAGCAGGGGTGGAAGATGACTCACAGGTGGATTGCATGGTAACGAACAGGATAACGGATATGACTATGCCTTGGATACATGACTCAGTGAGGGATGGGGGCACGGACCCATCTCTTGGGGCCAGAGGTAGCAGTACTCAGGTGACAGTGAAGGCAACTAAGGAGAGCAAAAGTTGTGCAGCAGAGGATAAGAAGCTTCAAGTTTGCCCATGTGGCTGGCAGAAAATAACATCAATCCGAGGCCTTAGAACTCATCAGGGAAGGAGGAAGTGTTTAGCGGTGGAAGGGCAGAGTGGCCGCATCGACCAGTATTTCTTGAGAAGTCAGTCGAATCAGTCGGATGAAGTCCAGCGACAGGTAGAAAACCACAGATCGCAGGATATCAGTAACACTATCCCTGGAGAGGAGGAGGTACGGAGAGGGGATGCAGTTGGTGTTGAGGTCAACAGGCCAGCCAAGGAGGGAAGCATGGAGCAGAAAGCTAGAGTTAGGTGGCCGAGGGCTAATGATAGCAAAGAGTGGGAGGCAGTTGATAGAGATTTATCAGTCATATTAAGCAGGCTTAGAGGAGATGTAGTGGAGAAATTGGATAAAATTGGAGATGTGATCTACTCCTATGGTCGAGAGAGATTTGGGGTGCTTGTCAAAAGGAAAGGCGAGAGGGTGCAGGTCGGCAAGTCTAGGCGGCAAAGAGAAATAGAGAAGTTAGTAAAGGAAAGGAGGCAGTTAAGAAAGCAGTGGAGGAAGGCGACAGAAGAAAAAAGGGAGGGAATTAAGGTGTTGCAGGAGGAACTGAGAAGCAGGTTAGCAGTACTCAGAAGGGCAGAACACCTTAGGGAGAAGAGAAAGAAGAAGGAACATGCAAGGTCAGCATTTTTTAGGAAACCCCTTTAATTTTGTGAAAGGCTTGTTTAATCAAGAAAAAGGAGGGCAACTTAAGGCAACGAAATCAGAGATTGAACAGTATTTGAAGTCAACGTATTCAGATTCAAAGGAGAATAGGAACATAGGTCTTCAACCTGACATGCCACCATTAGGGGAAGTGGAGCAGGAGATGGATGTGAGCCCACCTAGGTGGAGAGAAGTTGTGGAGGTGGTTAGGCGCACAAAGGCTTCTTCGGCCCCAGGGCCTAATGGAGTCCCCTACCGTGTCTATAAGAGTGCACCTGGCATCTTAAGGACACTATGGAGATACCTGAGAATAGTTTGGGAGAAACAAAGTATTCCAAGAGCATGGCGCAGGGCAGGAGGTGTCTTCATCCCTAAGGAGAAGGAGTCATCGGACCTTAGCCAGTTTCGGATGATTTCTCTCCTAAATGTTGAGGGAAAGATTTTCTTTAGTATCGGAGCACAGAGGCTGGCTAATTACTTAGAAAGGAATGGTATGATAGATACGACAGTGCAAAAAGCAGGGATACCAGGATTTGCGGGATGCCTAGAGCATACTAGCATGATTTGGCATCAGATTCAGACAGCTAAGAGGGAGAAAAGAGACTTGAATGTTGTATTTTTAGATCTGGCTAATGCGTTTGGGTCAGTGCCACATAGCCTTATTTGGAGTTCCTTTGACTACTTTAAAGTGCCGGAGATAGTTGTTAACTTGGTGAAAGCATATTTCCAAGACATCAGATTGTGTGCAAGTATCGCAGAGCTCACAAAAGGCTGGCAAAGATTGGAGGTTGGTATTATGGCAGGATGTACAGTTTCCCCGCTAGCTTTCACAATGGCTATGGAGGTAATTATTAGGGCTTCCAAGTGGGTCGTAGGTGGGGAGAGACGGCAGAATGGTCTTCCACCAATTAGGGCTTATATGGATGATATGACACTGCTAACTTCAGTGCCATGTACAAGGAGGTTGTTAGATAAAGTCAATCAGAATCTCAAGTGGGCTAGTATGAAGATTAAGCCTAGTAAGTCAAGGAGTATTTCAATATACAGAGGGAAAGTAAGTGATAGGAAGTTTGCTATAGATGGTGAGGAAATCCCAACAATTAGGGAGAAATCAGTCAAGAGTCTAGGACGGTGGTATAATGTGGACCTGAATGATGTTGAACAGGTTGAGCAATTTAGAAAGGATGTTGCAGAAGGGCTGGAGAGAATAGATAAATCAGGGCTCCCAGGAAAACTGAGGTCGTGGTGCTTGCAGTTTGGCCTGTATCCTAGGTTAATGTGACCAATGTCAGTATATGAAGTCCCATTATCTGTAGCAGAGAGAATGGAAAGGCTAGTTATTATATTAGAAAATGGTTGGGTGCTCCCAGGTGCTTAAGCAATGTAGCTTTGTATGGGAAAGGAATGCTTCAGCTGCCAGTATCCAGTCTAACAGAGGAGTTTAAATGCACTAAGGTTAGGACAGAGCTTTTATTATCCGGGAGTAAGGACATGTTAGTTAACAATGTGGTTCTGAATCCTTCTGGGGGGAGTGCAGGAGGCAGAGGCAGCTCTTAGGCATGCAGAAATAGTAGGAAATGTTCAATTTGGCCGGGGAGGCTTGGGGCTTGGCCCAGGCAAACCAGTGTGGAACAAAGCAGGTCTAAAGGAGAAAAGAAAGCTTGTAGTGGAACAGGTGCGTAGGCAGGAGGAGTTGTTAAGGGGGGCAAAAGCAGTTGGTCAGGCCAAACAGGGACAATGGTTGAATTGGGAAGGTGTTGAGAAGAGGAAACTTAGTTGGAGGGACCTGTGGAATATGGAGGAAGGCCGTATTAAATTTCTGATAGGGGCGACATACGATGTCTTGCCAACCCCGCAGAACCTAAGTCTCTGGGTACAGGGCGACCAATCGTGCCCACTCTGCTCAGGAACAGCAAGTCTAAAGCACATTTTGTCAGGTTGTAGAATTAGCTTATCACAAGGCCGGTATACATGGCGGCATAATCAGGTGCTGAGAAGCTTTGCCGCAGGCATTGAAGAGAGAAGGAAGCAGGTGAATTCTGGAAGTTCTAGAAAGGAGAGGTTAGGTGTGCAGTTTGTTCGAGAGGGGGAGAAAAATAGAGCTGCTAAGTCAGGGAGAAGGCAGGTAGGTGGCCGCCTGGTAGGGGCTGATGATTGGCAAATGCAGGTCGACTTGGGAGGAAAGCTAGTTGTGCCCCAGGAAATAGTTTATAGTAATCTGAGGCCGGACATTGTCTTATGGTCCATGAGTAAAAAGACTGTGTTTTTTATTGAGTTAACAGTCCCTTGGGAAAATTCAGTGGAGGCAGCTTATGAAAGGAAGAAGACTAAGTATGCAGATTTAAAGACAGAATCTGGCAGAGGGAATGGAAGACCAGGGTTTGCCCAGTGGAAGTGGGGTGTACAGATAGATAGATAGATGGATAGATAGATAGATGGATAGATAGATAGATAGATAGATAGATAGACAGATAGATAGATAGATAGATAGACAGACAGACAGACAGACAGACAGACAGACAGACAGACAGACAGACTTTATTTATCCCAAGCTGGGAAATTGCAGTGCAGCAGCAGCATTACACACAGTGAAATAAGTGAAAAAAGACTATAAAGAACAAACTATACATAATGAAATATAAAAATAGCGAGCAGTAAAAAGATTATATACATAATAATAAAATAGCCAAATAGTAAACAGTAGTACAAGTATTGCACAAAAAAGAATATCAAGAGCAAATGGCAGTGAAAATAAAGTGTACCGTGACTGTAAGAACAACTATATCTAATAAAATATCGAAATAGCAAGCAGTAAAAATTATATACATAATAATAAAATATCAAAAGCAAACAGTAGTGTTAAGAAGTATTGTATTATTATTGTTAGATTTATTTTTTAGCTGTTATTGTACAGTGTAATGGCATGTGGCAGGAAAGATTTCCTGTATCTGTCCCTTCGACAGCGGAGCTGCAGCAGCCTGTGGGAGAAGGTGCTCCGCTGTCTGTCCACTGTGTGATGGAGAGGGTGCTGATCATTGTCCATGATGGATAACAGTTTATTCAGCGTCCTCCTCTCCACCACAGTCTCAAAAGACTCAAGTCTGAATCCAAGTACAGAGCCGGCCTTCTTGATGATCTTATCAAGTCTGTTGGTGTCGCCGGCTCTGATGCTGCTGCCCCAACATACAGCAGCAAAGAAGATGGCGCTGGCAACCACAGACTGGTAGAAGATCTCCAACATTTTGCTGCACACGTTGAAGGATCTCAGTTTCCTCAGGAAGTAGAGTCTGCTCATCCCCTTCTTGTACACAGTCTCTGTGTTGGATTTCCAGTCCAGTCTGTTGTCGATTACCACTCCAAGGTATTTGTAGTCCTCCACCTCCTCCAGCACCTCCCCTCTGATCCGTTGTGGCTGTGAAGGCGTCTTCTTCCTCCTGAAGTCGATCACCATCTCTCTGGTCTTGCTGATGTTCAGCCTCAGGTGGTTCTGTTCGGACCACTCAACAAAGTTGTCTATCAGTGTCCTGTACTCCCCCTCCTCTCCCTCTCTTATACACCCGACAACAGCTGAGTCATCAGAGAACTTCTGCAGGTGACATGACTCAGAGTTGTACTTAAAGTCAGTGGTGTATAAGGTGAAGAGGAAGGGAGAAAGCACAGTCCCCTGTGGAGCTCCTGTATCACTGACCACCACATCAGACAGCCCGCTGCCCAGACGGACAAACTGTGGCCGGCCTGTCAAGAGGTTTTGTTGCAGGGTCAGCTGTTTCACTGTTGAGGGAGCTGGGAGTGCAGGGGCAAAATTTAAGGAAGACAGTGAGGGAGATGTCAGATGAGGCTGCTAGGTCTAGTCAGTGGGGGGTGGGGGGGGCAGAGGACATGCATGCCTAATCCGGCAGGAGAAGAGGTTAAAGTCTGAAGAAGACACCTCTCCTCTGCTCTGCTTTCCCCGCCCCATCTTCTCGCTCTCCCAATAGAAAGAGATCCAGGAAGAGGAAGTTTAGATAAGGTGGGGGTGTGGCCAGCTAGAGTCTCTCTTTGGGACCATGTGGCCTGTTCAGGTGAGTTTGCGATGTAAGATACAGAGTTGGCTTGTTTTGTTCTTTTTTTGGTTGTTTTCCTGATTTGTTTGCTTCTTGAAGGAAATGTTAGAAGAGGCTGTTAAATCTAGTCTGTGGTTTAGGCCTCCACCTTCAGCACCCTCTAAACTTTCTACCCCCTACCCGAACAAGGGTCTGTATCCAATCCCTACTTTCATATTTGACTCTACCTCTTTACTTTCTACCCTCTACCCCAACCAGGGTTTGTATTCCCACCCGGCTTTTATTGGTGCAGTTGGTGAGAGGCAGGTGTAGATGATGGTAGTGTGGCAATTGGCAGTTACATGTGGCATCTAGGCCTGTAGTAGCATTGTAGCAGCTAACAATAGCTAAAGCGGTGGTAGTATGATAGTATCTTAGCAGTTAGTACTGGTAGCTAGCAGTTAACATTAACAGTATGGGTGAATCTAGGTTTATTGTCTTCTTCTGTTCTTCTCAGTAGGTAGCGGTTAGCATTTAGCATTAGCATTGGCTAAATGGTAGCATCGGTACTGGCCACTACCTGGAGCATCTTTGGGTCAGTTGAACGTGGCAGTGCTGTTTGGATTGTGTAGGAGCAGTGTGAACTGGCACTAGGGGGGGTGACTCTGGGATGCCGGGGTTCACTGCCTAGCCTCCTGGAGGTGTAGTGGGACTAAGTAGGCGAAACACTGTTGAAGGGAGGTATCCACCTGATGACCCCCAGAGAGGTGTGAGGAATCACTGCTCTTTGGCATGTATAGAGGCAGGTTAGGGGTCCAAGGTTCTTCACTGAGAATGAATCCTCTTTTTGAGCATCTTGTGTTTAAATTAACTAATATTTTGAAGGTTTATGTTATGTTTCTTTGTTTACTTGACTTCCTGTGTTTTCCCGCCCTTGTGATTGTCTGACGTGTTTCACCTGTGTGTCATTAGTGTTCCTGCCCTGTGTATATAAGTCCTTGTCTTCCCCCCAGTCTTTGTCGGGTCGTTGTCTGCGCTACCTTGCTGTCTTCATCACCTTGCCGTCTGCGTGTCCATAGCCATAGCCATAGCCATAGCCCCATAGTGAGTGTTGTGTTTGTTTGTTCGTGTCCGTGCCGTGTTTTATGTGATTGTCTCCTTGGTTTGTCTTTGTCTTCTGTTTGCTACAATTTCACTAAGTTTGTTTCTTGTCTTGTTCTTGTCTTTGTTCATGTCCATGCCTTGTTTTATGTTCGTGTTCCACCGTCCTTAGTGTTGTCTGCGTTTCCCTTGTTAGTTTGACATTCCATGCCACAGTCCTTTCGTGAGTGTTTTGCTGTTTGTAACTTTAATAACCTAGTTTCTGTTTTCTTTTCCTAGTTTATAGCTTAGCCGATTTGTTTTCCTCGTTAAAGAGTGATTTTCTGTTTGATTACTTTTGTTATTTAGATTCGTGTTCCTCTGTTTTTAGGAGTGTATTTTGAGTTGTTAGTTTTTCATATCTAGTTCTTTCAGTTGGTCAGTTCCGTTTCATAGCCCTTTGTGTTTTCCTCCTTCGGGAGCGTTTTTGGTTTTCTAATTTTGTAGCCGTAGTGTTTTAGTCTAATTTGTTTTTGTTTTTACCCACGCCACAGCCTAAGTTTGTTCCAAGTCTTGTCATTGTCAATCCCAGTTGCATTCTGTGTTAGTATGTTTCTTGTGCTGTCTTTGTCTCATCCATGCCCCGTTGTGTTTTGTGTTAGTGTGTTGTAATTGTTCAGTTTTTCCCTGTGTTGCCTTCGTTGTATGTATAGCCCTGGCCCCAAGTGTATGTGCTTAATCATAGTTCCCGTAGTTGTGTTTAATAAATGTATTTATTTTGAACCAAGCGCCCCACAAGTCTGCATCTGGGTTCTACCCATAGCTCCCATAGTTCCCCTAAGTCCCCACTTCCTGACAATTAGTAAGCAATTTGATTTTTCCAACCTGAGACATTTTCACCTTGGCTCATTAATTTTATTTAAGAACAAAAACATAACGCATGTGCACCATCCCCCACTACATACAGTGCGACATTGGACCCAGAAGAGAAGTGGTATTTTAATTTTGTTACTATGATGGTAGAGGAAGTGTGAGGAAGTTAGGTCAAAGTTAAGCGGGAAGAAGTATTACGGTGCACCAAAGCCAAAATGGGTTATATGCGGTCTGAAAAAGATCTCGATCTTGGGCTCAGTTTGGTCCAAATCAGATGTATGGACTCAACACAGCCCAATTTTCAACGTCTATTTCTGGGCTAAATCAAGACAATGATGGACCGACCAGATTTAGCCCAAAAAACAATGTCCAAATGACGTCTAGTGTTGGGTGGGAATTCACTGGGAGTCATGAAAGTGTCAGTAATGGCAGGAGAAGTGAAAATATCATGTGAATGTTGCTAAATGTGTAATGTAGTTTACTCAACCCTTCTCTACTAAAAAAGGAAAATTAAAGACCCACATTTCTTGCCCAACGTTTTATTTCAAATAAGACTTGATGTCAAAGAGGAGGAGAGCAAGACAGATGGACAGGGCTGGCAAGACATTAATTAGCGTCCTAACACGCTGAGAAAACATTCAAATCGTAGTTTTGCTCCTTCCCATATTTCCTTCATCGTTTCTTTAAATTTTTGACAGGCTTGCGGCTTGACACCCTGGGGGCAGACCTTTGCAGCTGCTGTGTCCGGCTGTAAACGAAACAAATTAGATGTATGTTTAGGACGTCATTACAGCCACACAGAAGAACAGTTTGTCTCAAGCTTTGGTTGGAAATACTTAATAAAGCTGATTTAATGTTTCTAATAATGTAGCACACATGATAATGAAACACAGTTGAGGCACCCACATACCTGCAGGGAAAGGCTGAAGTTATACCGCACATAGGTAGCAACGTGTTCGCAGTTGTTGTTAGTCACATCATAGACTCCACAATTGTGATGCTTCTCTTTGATTCGTGCAGCCATTTCATCAACAGTTCCCACTTGAAAGCCCTCAACTCCGTCTAAATAATTGTCCACTCTCACTTCTAACGTCTTGGTATTTTTCACTTCTTTTTCGAGGTCATCAAAAATACAGTCTGAAAGACTGAAACGTTTCAGACTAAAATGTCCTGTGATTGAAAGAAGAAAGGTTCAGAAATACTGTGCAGAAAGCTGACAAGAAGGAACATTAACTCAAATCAACTAATTTTCCAGCTGATTCGCTGACACTTTTGATGTTCAACTGTTCGTTGACAACTTTCATGATTTCAGATGTGGGTATCCTGTAGTTAAAAGAAAACATATCTAAATGTAACAGCTTTTAATATTTTCCCGTCTGGCAGTCAACCATCTGATGAGAGAACCAATTTCAGTGAGACAGCTTTGGATGATATGTTTTTTCCCTTTGTGCTAACATGGCTTAACCATGTGTTTGTGTTGGACACAGAGATTAAAGTGATGCCCATCTCCTCATCAGAGAATGAATTTAACAGCAAACAGGCGTGTTTCCTTAAATGCCTGAAAGATTCTCAGTAGACGAGTTTCACAAGACGTCATTTGGAGTTTACACTTTTACTGTGTTGCAGGTTGAAGGAAGTTAAGCAGATTTTACTGCTGTTTCTATTGATCATGACCAATACTGTGTACAAATGTGTAGAAATCCATAAACAGTTGCACGTACTTGTACGCTGAAATATGTCGTGTCCACCTTGGCCAATGTCCGGTTTGCCACCCACGTATATGGCAAAGTGCTTGTAGGATGTGTTTTTCCCGAGACATTTCCTCTTGAATGAAATGATATCTCCAAACTTGTACTGTGATCGGAAGAAAATGTTAATGTTAATGTATGAATGTCACGGTGAACTTCTGTGCTGGTCTTTGAAACGTCTCAGAGCAACTCACTTCAGATAATGTGTAAGTGATCATGAGCTGAAGGATCAGGGCGGCCAAGATCACTTTCCCCATTGTTGCGAGAGTTAAAAACTGGCATGATGAACAGAAAACAACAATTAATCATGTTAGACGATATGAAACATTGCATGATAGAAGCCATCATGGCAGCCTAATCGCTGATTTCTTTTCTGATAGTTGCATTATACAATAATAATATAAAGTATAAAATCCAGATGTCATGTCATTTTTCTGCTTCAAAAGTCTGAAAAAACTTGAACTGAAACTCATCTTTTTACCTTAACTTTCAATTACTGCTTATGGATTGATTCAGGCCTTGTACCTGCTGTTATCCATCCAGCAGGCTGGTCTTTGTCTCAATGAACGTATTAAAGGATGACTTTCGTTTCTTACAACCTGGACCTTATTTGTAGCATTAAATACGACCATTTACTCACCCAGACAACTTTGGTGGCATTTGGAGTCGTTTTGAAGAAATTAGACCCAGAGGAGCGGCGCGTATATCCGTATAATGCGAGTACTCGGGGCATCCATGCGCAGCCTCTATATAACGCATAATCTGCAGAAACTCGTTCATATTCCAATATTTTGTTATGATATGCTGGTGCTATTCCCCTCTGAGCCCGTGGTGGCATGTTATCAACATTTGGCATCTCGAGGCAACTACCTCTGATGTGGATGATGTTTTTTCCGAACGCCGCGTGCTGCGAGCAGCCGGCCACAACACGGCTAACTCTGCGGCAGTCGGCTAGTTTAGCTGTAGTTTGCGACTGTTATTTTTCACAAAATGGATGAATATTTTTCCGACTCTGAGGTGGTGGATGATGACTTTGTTTACGATGGACGTCCTTACCGTTTTGAGGCAGAGTACACGGACGAGGAGCTCGTTGAAAGGAGGACGCGGAGGCAGAGAGAGGAACAGCTGGCCAAACAACAACAAACGGCTGCGCGTCCACGAGTAGACGGTAACTGGTGGTGTTCTTGTGGACAATGTTCATCGATGACAACAGAGGAGGATGTGTCAATAAACGTCTGTATCACAACACTGGAGGATTTCCGCGCTATGATAAACCGGGCTGTGGTGGAGACTTTTTTTCGTGTCCCAAAAGTGAACTGGAAGACCCAGCCAAAGCCTGCAGGACCAAATGGGCAACTTTCGATTGAGTAAGTAGCTTACACACATGTATAGATTGTTTATTTGCCTTGGTTTTGTTTGCTTTACGCATAAGCCTGACTTCATGAGTGCAAACTTTTCTCCCTCCTCTGAATTTACTTTATTCTAATCAACTCTCTCTCAAAATAAAATGTCATTTTGTTCAGACAATTTGGAAATACGCAATAACGAACCATTGCTGTGCCAAACTACAGCTAAACTAGCCAACTGCCGCAGAGTCGGCCGTGTTGTGGCTGGCTGCTCGCAGCGCTCGGCGTTCGGTAATGACATCATCCACGTCAGAGGTAGTTGCCGGATATTGATAACATGCCACCACGGGCTCAGAGGGGAATAGCACCAGCATATCATAACAAAATATTGGAATATGAACAAGTTTCGCCGCAGATTATGCGTGATATAGAGGCTGCGCATGGATGCCCCGAGTACTCGCATTATACGGATATACGCGCCGCTCCTCTGGGGCTAATTTCTTCAAAACGACTCCAAATGCCACCAAAGTTGTCTGGGTGAGTAAATGGTCGTATTCAATGCTACAAATAAGGTCCAGGTTGTAAAAAACGAAAGTTTTCCTTTAAGTCTAGTACATATAGTCCATGTTTCTCCTGCTGATGAGAATTTTCTCCTCCTTGTCTTGTCTTTTCACTCAGGCCTCTATGTGCCGGACCACCTAGGACCCCTCTTTCTTTGAGCTGTCAGTGCCTAATTTCCAAATTTTCTGTATCTTAATCTTCATTTTCCAGGAGATTCAGCCTCACCTCTTCTATGTGTGAATGGTGTGTTTGAGTTTTGTCCTGTCTGTCCTCTTTCCAGGTCTCCACAGTGGAGAGGAGGTTGCGTGGCTCAGGTCTTGTTTGTCTGGCAGCACCTGGAAGTTGCTCGACATCCTCCTGGATCCCTGTTGTTTGTATGTTTATAATCTGTCTATAATTGTCCATATTGTGTTTTTGCTGTATTCTACTCTGTATACACGGCATATATTACATGCCTGTCCATCCTGGAAGAGGGATCCCTGCTCTGTTGCTGCATTTTTGTTGGCGGATTTTTTATATATATAAATAAAATTGACCGGACATACTGCACCAGTTTTCACAAGGGTCGTGTTCATTTTTAAAAAAACAAAAACTTACACCATTACAATAATTGGACAGATGCTAATTACATGAAAAAATATTCTACACATAGTAACTGAACAAACCACTATTAAGAGTTTAAAGAGAGAGGAGGCGGTGCATCGTGACGCATCAAGTCTGAGCAAGTTCAAAGTGTGTCATCGTAAAAAAAACAACCATACACACAACCCAGCTTCATCAGCGGAGAGTAACGAAGTAAAAACATGAAGCAGAGGAATAGAAATACAACACCGAACAGTTAAAATCATGACTTACCACTGACGCGTTGAGAAAAAGGTGCTTGAAACTGTGGAAATGAGCCACTGATCACCTTTAAAAAGCACAAACACACACACATACACTCATTAAAGCCTCAACAGTTCTTCCTCAAAAGCAGCATTCTCTCATATAACCAAACCGTTTGAACTGTCTGCCATCATAATACACTGTTTACCTGAAACTTGCAGTTAGAAAATGCCTTCCAATTATTTTAATGCTGCGCCTGTCATACAATAGCATTCAATTAATCATCGTCATGATGTCAATGCAGAAGGAGTTTCAGAGGTCTTACCTTCTTCAGAGAGACGAAGGAAGGTTGCTCGGGCAGAGGAAGGCATCTTCTTTTATACAGTTCAGAACAATGCCGTTGATAATATCTCCACTTTGTCCAGCCCATGTGTGTCATGAGTGTCCCCAGACTCATTTGAAGTCTTCAGCCAATAGCCAGAGGACAACTGTTGCATTTACATATAGTAAAATGCATTTGACTAAGCAATTCGTCTTACACGCTGACACGGTTCCTCGATAATTCACACACACCCGGCCTCTGACGGTTCGGTATCGTGTCCGAGGACACTTCGACACGTGGAGTGCAGAGGCCGGGGGTCAAACCCCCGACCTTCTGATCAGTGGGCAGCTTGAACCACAGCCGCCCCATTCACTTCTGTATCTGTCATCATTTACAGAGTCGGCCCCCCTGTATCTAAAGGTGTCGCTGTGTCGGCTGGCCGTTCCAGGGTCGAGGCTGAAAACGAAACGAGACTGTTTCCGCTATTGATGCTTCACAGAGAAGCCAAACCTGAGCAAATCTTTTGGTCTTTAAGTTTCTGGTCTGAGATTAGTTCACAAAGTATTTTAGCTGTAAGTCAGAGAGAAGTCAATCAGCTGCGACAGATAATGAGCCTCATTCACACAATCCAAATTGAAACACTGCAACTTCACTGAAACACAATGAATACAGATGATTTAATGGCTATTGATGGATTCACCTCATCAAAATGTGTTAACTGTAAAATATATCTGCTAATGTGCCGACTCATTTGAAGATGGGGAAAACAATTTTAACATTCTTTACACCAAACAATTAAGAGTCAGTTCATCGGAGCGAAACATTCGTCTGAGGTTGGCTGGATTATATTCAAATCCGAAGCTCATTTGAGTAGCTGCACTGATGGCACTACGTGTAGATTAACGGTACAAAGGAGCCTACAGGTCTGCTTGTACGTCTATTAAAATAAGCCGAGAGCAGATAGCAGGTCATGTGGTTGACGCTCAGGTTTTTCGTCCCTATCATCTGTAGATATTGTTGCAGGACACTCCTCTTCCTCCTCCTCCTCTCTTTCAACAGAGAAATTTTAAGATTTTAATCGACAATTTTTACAGACAAATGCTCAGTGTGCACCAGAGCATTGGGGGTCCAGTGCCTTGCTTTAGGGATCATGCGCTATTTGTCACAGCCAGGCTTTTTGTCTCAGTCTTAATGAGACATTTGGTCTTAAAACGGTTCTGTTTCATTCTTTCTTCTCTGCTCTTCATGCAGCAGCATGCAATTTCATCCTGCACCAGCTGTGTGTTAACCTCTATCCCCTTCATTCTGTGTCTGTGTGAATAAATATATTTTGGATTCTACACTCTGTCTGTGTTTTTATGTTGTCTTCACTTTCTCTTTTATTCCCGCTTTCTCTTTTCCTGCAGCTTTCAAACTTTCATTTTGAAAAGTGCTTCCTACCTGTCAGTAAGGTTTGTCTGCAGCTGGACAAAAAAACACACAAACAAAGGGGGGTTTTGGTAAAAAAAATTAACATGTAACTTTGGCAGAAACCCACCTGTCCTGTTTTGACCAATTCACACTGATGATGGTGAACATCAGCTTTGGCTGAATTTAGTTCTGCATTTTTACAACAAACGAGGATCATTACAGCAACCAAAACCTGTTCTCATGTACATTTGGAAAGGTTAGTGTACTTTTAAGACTAATGTGTCATTTAAGGTAGCGATCACACTGTCTGACTGTTTTGCAGTGGATGATCTGTTCTCTGCACACCCGGCTTGTCATCCACCCATGGCCTTATACGCTGTCAGAGACCCGTACAAATATTTGAAGCCACAATCAGTGACCTGCAGACATGAACACACTGAATTGAACCATTTCACTGACAATTAACTTTATTCTGCTCACATAACAACAGAAATATCCTTTAACTTTATTTTTTGTTTGAGTAAATGCCCCACATGTAAAGCTGACTAACTTTCTTCCAGCTTTGTGGCTCAGCCAGAATACGACAAATGTAATTTTCATAGGTCCATTATCAGTGACAAAGACAAGACATAAAGACAGTTCACTCAGTTTAAAATGCCTTTTGATATGGAGGTCATTATACTAACAACTGGAAAGACGTGTATGTTTCAGATGACAGTCATAAAAGACATTTAGTGTACTAACGGCCTGTTGATGTAGCGTTTATTATACTGTATTATAAATTATACGACAGCCAGCAAGAGCTGGTGTACAGTCCAATCAAGAGCTCACTTGACTAATGATATTGACACACTGGTCAGATACAGTTCAGCTGAACTTCTCTTCCGTTAGTATTCAAATGAGAAGTCCAGACTTGTTCTTTGAAAATGATGTGAAGTGAAGCAGAGTTTCCACGATTACAGGACATTTGAATTTTGATGAAAATGTTCTTTCATTCATTTGAAATGTCTTAAAATCTAAAAGCAAATCTGCTGACTTGTGTGAAAGAAAAGATTATTTATGCCACAGACTGATTAGCACTTTCCTGTTGTGCTTTAAATCACCGTTTTCCAACCTGGGGGGGTCAACCCCAACTAAGGGCTGCCAAAGCTTCACAAGGGTCGCGAGGCCTTCTTGATCTTAAGGGGTGTAAGAAAACCTTAAAAAAAACAATTCAGACAGAACCAAAAAGTAACTAGAAATATCTGCATGCACATGCATGCATATATATATATATAGGCCAGCTAGAGTCTCTCTTTGGGACCATGTGGCCTGTTCAGGTGAGTTTGCGTGGTAAGATACAGAGTTGGCTTGTTTTTTGATCTTTTTGGTTGTTTTCCTGTTTTGTTTGCTTCTTGAAGGAAATGTTAGGGTTTGTTTTCCTGCTTTGTTTGCTTTTTGAAGGAAATGTTAGAAGAGGCTGTTAAACCTAGTCTGTGATTTAGGCCTCCACCTTCAGCACCCTCTAAACTTTCTACCCCCTACCCGAACAAGGGTCTGTATCCAATCCCTACTTTCATCTTTTGACTCTACCTCTTTATTTTCTACCCCCTACCCGAACCAGGGTTTGTATTCCCACCCCGCTTTTTTTGGTGCAGTTGGTGAGAGGCAGGGGTAGATGATGGTAGTGTGGCAATTGGCAGTTACATGTGGCATCTAGGCCTGTGGTAGCATTGTAGCAGCTAACAATAGCGAAAGCGGTGAGAGTATGATAGTATCTTAGCAGTTAGTATTGGTAGCTAGCAATTAACATTAACAGTATAGGTGAATCTAGCTTTATTGTCTTCTTCTGTTCCTCTTAGCAGGTAGCGGTTAGCATGTAGCATTAGCTAAATGGTAGCATCGGCACTGTATTGTCTTCTCCTGTTCTTCTTAGCGGTTAGCATTAGCATTAGCAATAGTTAAATGGTAGCATCGGTACTGGCCACTACCTGGAGCATCTCTGGGTCAGTTGAACGTGGCGGTGCTGTTTGGATTGTGTAGGAGCAGTGTGAACTGGCACTAGGGGGGGTGACTCTGGGACGCCGGAGTTCACTGCCTAACCTCCTGGAGGTGTAGTGGGACTAAGTAGGCGAAACACTGTTGAAGGGAGGTTTCCACCTGATGACCCCCAGAGACGTGTTAGGAATCACTGCTCTTTGGCAGGTATAGAGGCAGATTAGAGCTCCAAGGTTCCTCACTGAGAATGAATCCTCTTTTTGAGCACAAGTATCTTGTGTTTAAATTAACTGTCCTCTACAAGCTCAATTAAGTTGAACCAAATTTGAATTGTGTAAACACTGCTCCATGTAGTAACTTATTCTTTTACGTTTATTCTACTCAGAAATGGCCATGCAAACTGTTACCTTAATTTTTTCGAGTAACGGTAACTTATTTCTCTCAGTCAGAATAAATGACACTTTGAAACTCCAGTTCTATGATGAAACTGTTTATTAGAACACCAGTAAGCATCCCATTTGCCAGGACTGACTGCATATTGGCATTTGTTTTAGGGTAGCTGAGGTTGAGTGCGGCTATCAGCCCCATTAGCAGGGCACAGTACATCCAGGTCTGCAGGGACTTCTGTTCCTTCAAGGATGATCGTTGCTGGCTGGCACCTCTCGTACCACAGTCTTCATCGCTTCACTGGTGAAATCCCTGCCACCGTCCTGGTGGGTCAGAATCGATATATTACTGAGTTAAGACTGTTTTCTTTATTTTCACTCAGACCAACTCATTAAAATAAATGATCAGCTGATTACAATGAGTACATGTAACAAATATAAGTATTCAGGGGTCATCAGTTTACTCAATGAGAGAAAAGGCTTCCCTTCAGGAAGAAGGTTGGGAACCGCTGAAGGAAACACTCACTCTGTAACTCCTCCACTAGAACAAATACTGTGACGCTTGATGGAAGTGCAGTTATTATTATTATTATTATCACTGCACTTTCTGACACCAGGCTACTTTTCTGACAGTAGCCTGGTTCCATTCCTCTAGATCACTTTGAGTGATTCATGAATAAATGAAGAGAAGCTAACTGGCAGCTCGGTCTGATTCTCAGGATGAAGGAATAAAGAAGTGTTAGCAGTTGAGAAAACTCCTGAGTCACACCCCCTCACTCCAAATCCAAAATGTCTTGTGTTGTGATCTACTTCCTGTTCCTTTCCTACAATGGAGGCTTGGTGGTACCTCTCAGGGCGTTGGGCTCAGTGACTTGGGGCACCTCAAAAACTCAAAGGCACCTTAAAAACTGATCATGGTGGAGATCATTTCAAACTCAAGTAAAAACAGTTTTTAAAAGGTGATCAGTCACGCGGTCATGAATGATCAGGTGTCTGTCATTGAATGGTGATTTCACTGTGTTGGTGGTTTGTGCTGTGCTGAATGTATTTTAGTGTTTTGTGTATTTTAGAGGCTCCTTTAAGGACGGACATTGCAAAGAAGTGTAAACTATAAATGTCCAGTCTCTGTCTATGTGATGGAGACAAAAAGAGGAAAAATAGGAGGTAGGCCAGTTCCGTTCAGTACCTGGCAAATAGGCCTATGCAGAAGTGATGGCAGCTCCAGAGCTTTGAATGACCGTCCACTTTTGCTCACGTTCTCCTTCCATTGACACTTTTAAGACAAAGCTCAACACGTACATGTCTTCAGAGGCTTTTGGTTGCTTTAGTGGTTTTCTATAAATTGATCTTACATGTTTTATTCTGTTTTATGTATTTGCATGTATTGCTTTCTTGTATTTTATCATTGCATTTATTGTGTCTTTTTTGACGCTGATGTCATTTTACCTGCTTTGTTGTGCCGTTCATTTTAACTTATACAGCACTTTGTTCGGCTGTAGTTGTTTTTAAATGTGCTGTATAAAAACATTGACTTGACATTATCACCGGGCTGATTTGATTTGATTTGTTTATTGGAAACATGCCCTCAGTTGATCATTTTAATCTCATGAACCTTCACTCTCCTGTATTCCTCCAGCATCTGTTTGTTGACATAATGATCTGAAATTTAAAGTTTCTATGTGTAATTTGATGTTAATGAGCTTCAAGTGTTTGAGGATTTTCACATGTTCACTCGCATGAAGGCAGGACCAGCCAGTGACGTCAGAGGCAAACAACATATTTGACTGTTGACAAAGATTGTGTGTTGAAAAGATGCTTCACTCGGTAGTGAGGAACTGATTCACTTTTCAGTATTTTCTGTTCATGTGTCTGTCAGACTATTTATTATTATTGATTGGACAAAAATGAAGCCCGAAACACAATAATTTTATGTTTTTCATTCCAGTCAAACACTACAGCAGCTGATTCCTGTGATTAGCACATTTTCAATCAGGACAGTAATTAATGAAATTAACTGGGGGAAAACCAATGTGGCATCCTGACTACAGGCTAATTTCAATACTGAGATATAGTTAAAACCCAAAGACTGTGTCGTCATTTGAGTTGTCCAGGCAGTGAGGGACACCAGATGTGTCCTCTGAGAGGACGCAGATAACCTCAAATCAGATCATTCAAAACTTCTATGCTGTTAATGGCTTTTGTTTTGGTATTTCCAGGACAAACGGAAGTGTTTGATTCAGATTTTTACGGTGAAAACTAATCTCTCTGAACAGATATCTGCGTGTGAAAATAGACTCTGGTATCGGAACCGGTCTGGTTTCCGTTTGTAGTCCACGTGGTCCGGACCAGTCACGTTTGAGCGGGCTTTGGTTGCATGCAGGTAAACAGTCCGTGTGGAGCGCAAACGAGGCGGAACACAAAGATCCGGATTTTACCCTCAGCCGACATGACAAGTTGTTTGCTAAGTGACGCACAAATTCAGTCTGGTCTAAATAACATTTACTTAACGGTTGAAATGAACTAAGGTCGTGTAATATGTCAGGCAGCATTATATCCTGCCTCGCCGATCACCCAGCTATGCGTCGGCCCCCCCAAGATTTCTCCAGAGTGAGAGGTCGGCGCAGCACGGAGGATCTTTGGCTGCGTGTTTGCACCAGTAGGAAGGCGCCTGTTGCCAGAAGGCAGGACGGGGACTGTCCGGGCGGGCGGCGGTTGGTCGGTGGAGTACCAGCGGAGCGGACCGTCATGGACAGGACGGCCGTAGTGAAGGTCGGAGCCGCGGCCAGCGCTAGCGTCTGTGCCCTGTTCGGTGGCGTCGTTCTGGCCCAGTACATCGTCGCCAAGAAGAAGCGCGCGGGCAAGAAAACCAGGATCATAGAGATGGTGAGTAAACCTGGAGCCCGCAGCTACGTCAAGATAACTAGCGGCAGATAAGAATCAGGAAGTGGGCGAGTGTCACCTTCAAAATAAAAGCGCGAACCGTTTCAGAGTTGATAAGTAACACGGTGTTTTTATAAAGATATTTTTTTGAAAGGAACTTGAGGACCATTTTAAACTCCTTTGATCTAGGTGCATTAGAAATTAGTGGAGATGAAATATGGGGCTTTCGGCTAGTGGGGACATTCAGAGTCAAAACTTTGTATGTGTTTTTGACGCGCTTCCGTCCGTCAAATGGAAACTATTGTAGGAGTATTGTATTTAGTTCGCCATTTTATCAAGATTTTCTTGTGCCATGAGGTATGAGAACATCTGCACTTTGGTTTGTAGAATCTTGAAATAAACAATGTACATTTGTTGATTAATCAAGAACAACCAATCGTTTAAAATTGGACCTAGAGAGGTAGTAATATATTCAATACATCGTTATAACTGCTGTATTTTAACCTATGCGGAACGTTACGACACGTGCGAATTTATTATGAAAAGCTTTTCCGGAAATGTGGCACTGTGTCCTTTCTGACTTGACAGTAGTGGTGGCGCACGACGCTCTGCGCAGCCGCGTGTGTTCCCTCAAACAGCAGCTGTTTTTAGAGGTCATCGGCGAGCCGTTCTCCAGGAGAGAGCAGCAGCTTTTCTGTTGGAGAGCAGGAAGCTTTGACAGCTGAGCCTCAGTGACAGCGATGCTCTCTGCAGCTCTGTGACCGTCAGACAGCTCCGTGCTGCAGCTGAGCAGGCAGCATGCACATTTTGCAAAGCTGCAGCAGCACATACAGGACTGTCAGTCCAGCTTTCTAACCTGTCCGACCGGAATCAGGAGACAACGCGGGAGAAAAAGGCTCCATGTCCCATATGTCAACATTTCAGAGTTGTCTAAAAGGAGGAAAAACATATGATGTCGTTGAGTGTATGGCACACACAAAAAACTTTTTCGGATCTTTTTGAGCACTTTGGTTGAGTTTTTCATGCTGTTACTAACATTTATATATTCATCCTGCAGTTTATATATGAACATTATCCTTTATTTTCCTTCCCTTCATAGAATCCTTTTTATAAGGATTCTATGAAGGGAATTATCAGATTTACTGAAACACCATCCCTCACATGTCCATGTAAGAATATACACAGTTCAAGAAAGAAGACATGCTTCAACATTTTGATTTTTTTTTAAATTGATTTCTTTATTTTAGTGTCATGCACACAAATGTGCCCAACCCACATGGGTTTACAAGACACCTATATACTGACATTGCAGCAATACATCCTAAACAATAATTCTGCTGCTCAGTTCTCAAACAAAATATATTGCCTTCTATACCAGGCCCGATAAAGAAATTTTGCCAACCAAAAGAAATCAAAATAAACAGAAGACATCTTATTGAAAAGTACCTCTCTGATATCTTCGTATACAGGACAGTAAAGCAGAAAATGAACCTCATTCTCAACTTCTCCCAAATCACACAGCAAACAAAGTCTGTCCTTCTCTGGAGTAGCATTAAACCTCCCAGTCTCTAAAGCTAATGGTAATGTTCCTGAGCGTAGCTGGGCACACAGGGATCTCTGTCTTTTGCTCAAATTATACTGCACATAAGGTTCCACACAGTAGCTGTCCTTTATAAGACAATAAGTTCTTAATTTTGGTTTATACCAAATGTCAAGAGACCATTTTTCTATAAACTTAAGGAACATATTACTCCCCCATATCTCTTGCATATCACAACATAACCTATTATGGAAAATAAATGATGAGTTATTCAAATGAAATAAAGATTTTAGCTCATTAGCCCAGGGGTGACGATTGGAGATGCCCCAGTTAAATATCTTTTTTGTGATTCTCTGGTTGGGCATCTTCACCAGTCTATTCCAGAGACGAAGCATTTGGAATATATGTCTGATGTTTGGAGGTTCCCATCCCACATCTCCAGTAATGGCCAAGACAGAAGCAAATTTATGGACTCCCAGAAATGATCGAATTGCTCTCTGATGCACGGTATTGCAACATGTATGTTCCCGGACGCCCCAAACACCAGAAGCATAGTCAGACACCGGACGGACACATGAATATATAATGTACATGTTTCTCATATTTTCGTGATGTTTTTCATTGATGTTGCTCTTGTTTTGTTTTTCTTTACTCGGCCTTGGAGCAGATATTTAGACTCGAACTCGTCGCTGTGTACTGAATCTCTACTGGAATCTATATGATTCATGTCTGAGTTATGTGGCTCCACCTATACAGGTGTGTGTTTGTATGCACCGTCTGCCCACACAGACACACAGACACACACAGCCTCCTCATCTTGGAGGAATCGGCTCTTATCAGTTACAGCAGATGATCAGATTTCACGGTCGTCAGATTCTCTGGATGCAGACAAACGTTTAGTGTTGTGTTCCAGGCAGGTAGCCTCCTGTGATGATGTCATTACAGGTGTGCCTTTATTGCCGTTGTGTTGCAACAGTCTGCAGTGTGAAGCCCGGTCTTACAGCAGCTTGTCTGGTTTGTGTCAAAGCAAACACAACCTGATCTAGTACGACAGAAAACTAGACAAACGGGCGTGTGAAGCTCTTCAGTTCGTGTAAAATCAAACGTAATTCCTCTCTTGGTGCTTTAAGTCCCTTATTGCATGTTTGAGTTTCCTTTGACCTTTGACCTTTGACCACTTTACATCTGGTTGCTTGCATCGTTGTTGAGTTAGAAACTGAAACTTTTAAACTGACAGTTTGTGAAATAAAAGTTGTGAAATACATCAAAAGGAACCTGAAGAGAGTGAGAATCATGAGAAGAGGCAGGAAACCTTGAAATGAGTGTTGGCCTCAGTTTGTCCCGACTGCGAGAAAGTCAGTCAGTCCACCAGCTGTCAGCTGACGTCAGCAGATGTTTACAACCATTCACATATTTAAATAAAGATATTTTCAGTATATTTACAACAGAGTGAGCGGGAGAAGTTCAGAGGAAGCTCTTCAGCTGTCTGTGTTTTCCTGCTGGTGTGATTTAGTTTCATCAGCAGATCTGAAAAGTCAAACTGAGGCTGACTTCAGCCATCCGGAGCGTCACGGGTCAGTTTACATGGATGCAATTTAATTGATCTTATTCTGCCCGTTTTCAGTTTATGCCGCCAGTAATTTGTGTTAACTCATTAAATGGAACAACGCTGTGAGAGACAGAACGAGTGCATCAAAGGAACATCTTTTCCTGGATTTAAACATTGCAGCTGCAGGCCACCACAGATGCAGGTAAAGTCTCTGGGAAAAAACAGACTAAAATGCCAGAACAGCCGAGCTGCACGGCAGTCAGCTGCGCTTTGTTTGCTCCTCTGCGGATCCACTCGTCTGGTGGACGAGTCAGACCGCGTGGTGAGTTTTGGGATGTAGCAGCTACCGTGGCTTCAGGATAGAAGCAGTCAGTTTCCTGTGCCGACCCCGAGCGTGGAAACTTGTGACCATCTGTTTTTGATGCTGCACAAACATCCGCTCTAAGCCGCAGGAGTCTGGAATCACATGACCTGCTGTCCTGTGCTGAAATTTTACACGACATTCCTCTACTGGGCGAGCCTTATGACTCTCGTAGCTCATTTCAAACCCACCTGTGTCGTTTCAGAAGGACTTCAGCCAGGTTTTTATTTCAGTAATGCAGTCAGTAAGGGAGGAGGGTGGGAGAGTGGAAAAAGGTTTGCTTGAGAGGTAGAGCTGGGTGTCATCCACGTAGCAGTGGAAATGAATGTTATGTTTTCGGAAGATATTGCCAAGGGGGAGGAGGTAGATAATGAAGAGCAGGGGCCCCAGTACAGAGCCCTGGGGCACACCCGTACTGACGGAGGAAAGGTTGGACCGGAAAGATTTCAGTTGAATAAACTGTGTGCGATCTGAGAGATAGGATGTGAACCAGTGAAGTGGGGTGTGAGTAATGCCGATGGAAGATAACCTGTTCAGTAGAGTGTTGTGACAGATGGTATCAAATGCTGCGCTGGAGCGAGGTTCAACACTTTGTCAACTCGTGATTGGATAAAGAGATTAATACCTGGACTCAGGAAGACTTCAGGAAACTGTTGTCAAAACAGTTTGATTATTAATGATTGATTCTGGTTTTATTTACCTTTTTTTTTGGAATGGGGGTTTGTTTCAGCGTCCTGCTCGTGTAGACAGTCCACTGAGGATCGAAACTCAAACCTTTTGATTAATGGCTGATAAATGCTTTTACTTTGAGCCTCCTGTTCTCCTCTGCATGCACCTGTGTGGTCCAGGCGGCCCGATCTGATTCAAAAGGCCTGTTTTCAACAAATCACCTCTTGAGATCGACATGTTTGCCACCTCTTTTGCTGGAAACTTGTGTCTTTTTGTTAAACTGGGGATTGGATGAGAGTTGAAGCAGTTGAAGAATAATCTGTGAGTAAACGTATTTATACTGTTGTTTTCTATCTAACGCTGTAAACAGGAAATGACTGACAGTGAGGGAACAGATTCCTCGTGTTGTTGAAGTCTCTCAGTTGCTGTTGAACACAGTTGTGCACCAAATACACAACGTTGATGATGATGTCTATGATTAGACAGACTGTGGATGAATAAGGTTTGTGTTCGTCATGATAGACATGCACGTGTTAGTCATCAGCTGGATCCTCACTGCTCCACACTGTCTGTCTGTCTGTCTGTCTGCCTGCCTGCCTGCCTGCCTGTCTGTCTGTCTGTCTGTCTGTCTGTCTGTCTGTCTGCCTGTCTGACTGTCTGACAGTTAACACTGTTTGTTATTGGTCTGAGCCGTTCAGGAGACACTTCACAGAGTGTCCTCTTCCATGCTCTGCGTCTGTCTCTGAATACTCCTGACCTTGTTGCCATAGATTGATTAATGGATTTATTATTTGGCGTCAGAATGGTTAGAAATAACCACTGACCATGACGCTCATCACGTGTCCAAAGGCCACTGCTTTGCTGTGTAATGTAGAACCAGAACTGATTTTCTCTGAAGCTTAATAAGCCAAATATTTCATTAAAGGAATAATTTCTTCTGACGTAAGCAAATGTGCTCTTTAGGTAAGGAGCTGCTGGCGCCTCCATTATTAAATGCTGCAGGAAATATAAGAAGAGAAGCAGGTAACTGGTATTATTAATCAATACATGTTTAACACAAGTAAATAGCTCAATGCTATGACTTATAACACTAACGAGTCAGTCAGTGCAGTGAGTTAGAGGTGAAACGTGTGTTGAGGTGGACAAGAAACCTACTGGAGTGTGTTTCACGCTGTTGACCACCAGAGGGCACAACAGAGCTGCAATTTAACTGCAAGTCCTGGGTGTCTTCTGGAAAACGATGGACTTTGTGTGTTTCTGCATTCCGGAAATCAGCACTTGTCTGTGTGTATTTGTGTGAACGGACAGAGACAATAAGACCAAAGCAACAAACATTTATTCAGGGATCGTTCTGTCCTGCTGCTTATTTTTGCAGGTCATGCAAAGTTTCTCAGATGATATTTGATGATACAACTGGTGAAAACAGCTGAGTGAGAACAGAGAAGCTGACAGTTGTGTGTAGATGATGTGCACTTTGTTATTTCTACTACAGCGCAGTGTGCAGCAGTTTTCCATGTGTTCAGACTGTGCCTGCACACGTCCCGGCTTCATGTGATGTGTTCACTTCATACACTGTGTTAAACATGGATGTTGTCTCTCTGACGTGACTCCACCAAACTTAGGGCTTATCCAAAAATGGGCAAAGTGTAGGGTGGCAGCTGAATGAAGCCTGGTTACTGAAACCTAGCAGCTAGCTGTCACTGAAGCAGCCGTGCACACAATTATATACATCTTTAAATATACTGTAATTTAAATGTGGGAGTCATATAAAAATTCACTCCATACAGTTGGGATGAATGAGAAACGTAGCTATAGAGACCATAACTGCCTTTTTATACCTGTAAGGCTGTAAACATGTTTATGTTCTATGGGGATTGACTTGCTTTTGGACCCAACCCCCAAGTGGCCATTTGAGGAACTGCAGTTTTTTCACTTCCACATTGGCTTCATTTTTCATTTTGTTGCCCAAGAAAGTTTTTGAACTTAAGCTTCATTCGCAAAACAAGCTGAATTGGAGGATGAAGACGAATCTGAACTCCAGTCGCAAAGCTGCTTTATCAGTAGAAACAGATGGCTGTCACCATGACAACCAGCCGTTCCAGGAAACTGATGAAGGGCCTGCAAGAGCAGATACTGTGTCGTACATTAATATTACTCAGGCCTGTCTGACATCAGACCATGTTCACTGATGCAGAGGAGTTCAGACCAGTCTTCAATAACTCACCAAGCCTCAGTTGACCTTACTTAGATTATCATTGGACATTGGAAGTAGGAGTGGTTGAAGCACAATACTCAATAGTAGCAGTAAGATCAGCAGTATTGGTAATGCTAACGAAAGCTGCAGTAGCAGTGGTGGCAGCAGACGTTGCAGTTGTATTAACAGTATTAGTAGTAGTAGTTGTAGTAGAACTAGTAAAAGGACTAGTAGTGGTAGCAACAGAATAATAATAATAGTAGCAGTCAAATCAGCAGCATTAGAGGCAGTAAGTTATTTGAAGAGGTGGTAAATATAGTAGTTGCAAAAGTTGCGATCGTGGTCCTGGAAGAGATGGTGGTAGTAGTAGTAGTAGTAATAGTAGTAGTAGTAGTAAGGGGGCTGGTATCAGAGGTCACAGTCCAGTGAGTCCAGTTTGAGTCTGTCAGTGGTGTATGTCATTAAAACAGGGATCAGTCATCTCTCAGACTGCCAGCTGTCACCTGTCGAGGCGTGGTGGAAACACTCAGCGGAGGTCGGCGGCTTGTCCTTGACGACCTTTGACCCCGGCAGACAAAGGCTGGGTCCGAGCAGCCTGACCTTTGCATTACCTTCGCTCACATTGTTACGATCACGTGTGATTTCAGAGGAATGCCGAAGTGAAGTAAAACTTCAGAAATGTGTTTGCTCCAATCAGCTTCCCTGTCACAATCTGAACAAACATCTTGTCTTTTATGTTTTTCTCTGTTTGTTGATTGAAGCCGCTGAAATATTAGCATCCACAACACTGAAGATGTTGCCATGACACGGAGCGGTGGTCTGATGGTGCCTTTGCATTCACTGCGGTGCTGGTTTCTTGCTTCTGTTTTGGGGCAAACAGAGAAGAAAGAAAGCTGAGTAGACAATATGGAGATTGTAGCAGACTGTGAGGTTCTGGATTTAGACAGACCTGCATCTCACCTGCTCTGAGGATGTCGCACTGCTTCATTTGCAGACGTTCAGTTTAGGATTCGATTTGGCTTTTTGTTTTTTCTTGAGAGACTTTGGAAAAGTTGAGCGTTTATCTGCTCGTTTACCTTTTTCTAAACTTGAGGCTTGCATGTACTGCTGAAGCATGCAGATGCAAACAGCATTTTAACATGACGTGCAATGGAGCCAAAGCCGAGGAAGAAAGGTCTGCTCCTGTCTTTGCAAATCCAGCAAACGATGGGTGGAGCTGTGTCTCTGAGAGCCTGCTGCCCAGCGGGGACGTGTACTGTTATTATGATGAGGTGTAATCGGAGCGTTGACCTAGTTTTTTGGGAGTTGTGGTATGCGAGGCGGTGGAGGTCAGCAGAGGAGAGGACGAGGGTGTCTCATGTTCTGGTCTCTGTGGTCCTGCAACAGTTGAGAGGACAGCAGGGAGCGAGACCTCGTTCAGCAAAAATGGAGCCTGGGCTGAAGTGTCGGCGCTGCACAAATGAGGCGTCGCTTCAGTTCATGCAGGACGTGGAAGTCGTAATCAGCTGCCGGCCCGCTGATTGAATCATCGTTGCTAATCAGTCGCACACCAATCACAACCCATTCTCACAGCCACCTTTAAATCTGACTCCCTCCTCACTGATCCCTGCTACACCACCACCGCCGCACTCACCGCTGCTGCTGGTGCAGCTTCGCCTCCACCACCCCAGCCTCCACCTTTCTATTTCAGAGCCCAGCATGGCTCAGAGGTCAAAAATAGTATTCAGTGTCTTGCTTTGGGCCCGCTCTTGTGTACCCATGAAGATTTTCTGCATCGTGCTTCCTGTTTTGACTTAGCATGCTGCTTGGCTAATCCAGGCAGCGTCTTCAGAGCGGAGCCACCATCACCAAACATAACTGTCTTTAATTGTTCCTGAATGAAAGATCTTTTTTTTTTTTTTGTTATCTGAATCATTGATTGGTACAACACAATAATGTATCTGCCTGCATCCTGCAGCAGTTTGACTTAAAGAGAGCGCTGGCAACAGCAGATGCATCTCATCTATTCTGTCTCATGGTTTCTTTCCTTTTCAGCCTTATTTTCTAACATGAACCAGTCAGATGACAAATTGATCATTTGCCCGTGAGCAGGACGATATCATGTAAAGTCTTTAGCATGATAAACTGTCAACATATCAATGCTTTTTTTAGCCATCAGTGCAGAACGATTTCTTTCTTATGTTTGATCACTTCTATCATGTTTGTCCTGAGAGCAGCACAATTCAAATTTAAGGTATTGTCATGCATGACATAACATGTCAATGAAATTTGCATTGCAACCCCCATGTTAGAAACAAGATAATAAGAGAGATAAGAAAGATTATAAAATAAAATAAAATTGAGATACTAGAAATAAAATTAAGATACTAGAAGTAGGCTAACAGTGGCAGGAAAATGCTAAATGCTAATGTAGCGAAACACTAGCACATGTCGAGAAGAGTCGTAAATCAGTGAGCTGGTGCAGTCATGTCAGTTACACAACAATATCTAGCTCAGGTTTGCTAGCATTAGCTAGCATTAGCCGCTACAGGCTACTGGTCATACCAGAGCAAGTAAATTCAAGTGTGTTGTATTAAGTCCACATGTGATTTATTGCTAATAAATTAATCTTTTCGTTGTAAAAGGAAGAAAACTATATTTCTTTGATTAATTACATGGTTCAGCTTTAATCTGTAATCTGATCAATTCAGTTAAGATCTTAACTGTTCAGCAACGCACACATTTTTTAATCTCATTACTGATACCAGCAACGGATTAAACTGACACTTCTATTGATCTGACATCATATTGATCCCACAAGTGCACTGTTGGAGGAGTGTGTGTTCATTTAAACAGGAAGGGTTATGTTGGATTGACTTTTTTTGGCCTCGGGGGTCACCGGAGGCTTTAACACAAGAACCTGCTCGACATGAGTGCTGATCTGTACGTGTGTGTGTGTGTTTGTGTGTGTGTGTGTGTGTGTATACATGTAATTAAACGATTTAACCGCGAAGGCATGTTGAGACTCAACCAGAAGTGTAAAAATGCTGCAGTTTGCTCGCCTGTTTCTACATGTGTGTGTCTGTGTGAGCTGCATATTGAAGCAACAACAGAAAGGAATGCATTGGACACTGTGTATTACCTCTGTGTGTGTGTGTGTGTGTGTGTGTGCGTGTGCGTGCGTATGCGCATTGTAAGACCAAATAGCCTGACGCTCACACTGAACCTTGACCCTCGTGACCCTTCATGCGCCGTCAAGCTATTTACCACATGTGTGTGTTTGTTGCGGGGGGAGGGGTGCGTGCTGTGTGTTAAAATGTGTGTGCTCAGCAGTAGCAGTGCTGAACCGGGTCCACCCTCTCTGATCGATTTTAAAGGTTTCTTTTCAAGGGGTCGAAGGTCACATTACTGGAACAAGGATAGATTACAAATGTCACTTTTCCACTGGCCCCATTCAGCGTCTATTTATACTGAACTGTGTGTGTGTGTGTGTGTGTGTGTGTGTGTGTGTGTGTGTGTGTGTGTGTGTTGACGTGGGTCAGCTGAAATTGTCACTTTGTATGTATATGTGTGTATGTGTGTGTGTGTTTGAGCCTCTCTGGGAGGGAGGGGTTATGTTGTCTAATCTATTCCAGGCGACGCCCCCTCCCTCCCTGCCTGTGGCTGCAGATATATAAGCCCTCTGCAGCCACACAATCTTTTCCTCACTCTTGTTTTAGCTGAGACAACAGACCTGAGGTAAGTGTGTGTGCGTGTGTGTGCGTGCGTGTGTGTGTGTTTGTATATAAAAACATTCAGCCTTTCAGACTCTTACTTTGAAAGGGAATGAGATCCTCCTGAATGTCTTCGGCCGTCTGGATGCTTTCACTGTTTGCTGCTTCACAAACTGCTGTTTCTGGCTGAGAAGATCATGTGTAAACGGTGCAAAATGTGGAAAGACGCAGGAATGTGACGGTGTAGTTGTATTTAACTGTGAGTTCTATCACAGTATGTCATGTTTTCAGAACATCCAGTTGGTGAAAGGAAAAGCAGGTCTGAGTTTGATGGCCTTCAGGAGAGCACGCCCTCTGAAGCTCTGCAGCCTTATCATATTTGTTTATAAGCTACAGACTTTATGACCCTGTGCAGGCAGAACAGGTTGTCCCTATGGCAACCCATTCAAACCCAGTCATTAAAAACAAATGTGAGGTCGGTTGGAAGAATGAGTTTTTCTTCACTCAGCAGACATGAAGTTGTTTTTGGTCTTTGCGTGCGGAGATAAGTGTGTTTGTGTGTTTGTGTGTTTGTGAGCGGCTCATTGGATAATAGACTGGAACCAAAGTCTACCTTCAGTTTGTGGTCTGGGTGGAAATGTCATGTTTCTGTAGGATCAGAGTGATTTATGAGGTGCTGTGAAAACTGACGCTGATTATGTAAGACTGGTGGAGGTTGTGCAGGGTGGGGGTGTGTGCTTTGGGGGAGGCGTGGTGAGTTTTTCGGTTTGCGTTTCATCAGCACAGGGTGCATCTTCCGTGCGTGTGTGTTGCGTCTCCTGTAACCCTCAACTGTCAGCGGTGTTGCATCAGAAAGAGCTTATTTATTTAGTATAAATGAATCTAACTGTGTACGTATTGATCGATACTAAAGCTGATCGATATCTGTCACTCTTCAGAGTTAATCAGAGGAAAAACAACAAAATAAAATCATCTAGTTTTGCTGAATGTTGACTTGTTATCAGCCAATAAACTCTGTTAAATATTAACGTCTGAAGTCAAAAATGACTCACAGCAAAATAATTCTGGTGTGTTCAGATGTTTTTATCATGTAATAATAATAATTTAGGAAACATTTCCTGCCGAGTAATTCTCATCGTATTAGCACGTAACCATGTCACAAACAGCTTTACGTGCTCTCGACTCATGAAATGAGGTGTTTGGTAACTGAGTTACTTAACAGGCTGATTTACCGTCTTAATGCAGACACGCAGTCATTCCCAGCCGGCTGAGCCTGCGGGCGGCTGTCAGTCTGCAGCTGAGCCCTGTTTGTTGTTGTTGTCCGTCCAGTCAGCTGATCCAGGATCAGCTGTCAAATCCACAAGCACACCCGCGGTGGAAGCACTGGACTGAAATTGTAGTACTTTGCTTTCCCTCCTCTTCTTCCTCCACCTGTCGTTCAGCCCTCTGTCCAGCGTACTTCAAGTGAACGTGGTGGAAAGCGTTAAAGCGGGACCGTGCAGGGTTTCTGATTGGTCAGAATGTGTCCCTCTTGTTGTTTGCAGTGGTGGAGAGAAACATCTGGGTGCAGTGTGCACTGAGTGCAGTTATCCAGCTGTTTGTGACACTAACAGTGTGTTCTTCAACACATGAACACACGGTCGCTCCCCGATTAGTGAGCGTTAATCACAAATGAGCCGAATAAACAGAAAAAAACGCATCAGGCTCGCCGTCGTCTCTAACGATGGATGCAAACTTTATTTAAACTTTTGTTTATTCCTGCAGCATTTCCCCCAGACGCTGTGTGTAACGCGATTCTTTGATCTGATCTGAGGCAGGACTCGTGTTGATGAGATGAAGTTATGGAGGGCAGAAGTTCACCTCCACCTCTGCCGGGTGTTACTGTGCCTGTTTGTGTGGTCATTCAGCTGTTATACAACACCGGCAGATTCCAACATCAGCTGTTTCAAGACTCTCAAACCCCCTCCTGGTGTGTGTGTGTGTGTGTGTGTGTGTGTGTGTGTGTGTGTGTGTGTGTCCGGACCAGGGAACAGTGTGTTCGCATACACTCAAAGCCAGTGTCGAAGAAAAATGCCATTAATTATCGTCTGGCATGAAGTTTGCATACCCTTCAACACACACATTCTTCATGTCCGTGTGCTGTTTGGCAGATAAAGGCTAAACGTGTAGCATAACGTAGCATATTTTATTACTCTAAACTGAATGTCATTCTTGTTTTTAACTTTTAACTTCATGTTTTAAGTTTAAACTCTCTCGTTTACCGAGTCAAGTCAGGTCATTTCTGATTACTTTTGCAGATTAACGCGATTTTGACTTAATCTCAATCCAAATCAGCCCTCGTTTTCTGCATAGAAACTCCTCTTCTTCATCATCCTCTTCATACCAGAGCGCTAGCGGTAGATAACCTACAGGCCCAAGTGTTGAAGTCTTTGAAGAATCTCATAAAGCTGAAGCAGCTGTTCAGGAGACGAAGCGGTCGTGCTCATCCAGCGTCTTCCCCGCTCCAGTTTTCCTGTTTGCCGAGTCAGTGTTCGTTTAAACGTCAGTCTGTAATAACTCTTACTCCTCTCACTGTCTCCCTCCAGATGCCTCAGTTCGAGAAGACGACGGTCCACATGAGGGACCCCGAGAGGGTGGAGCAGATCATCTGTGGCCTCATCAAAGGAGGAGCTTCCAAACTGCAGGTAGAACATAAAGTCCTCATCACACCCAATCATTTAGTGTTTTGGTACAACAGCGCCCCCTGGTGATAGTGACGCTCACAAGCCTTTAGTAGCTGGATAATCTTCGGAATTTTGCACTTTGAAAGGTTGATTTCAAGCTTTTACAGCCAGTAAAGCCGAGTACCTTGAATAGCCGGCTCACCTTGTAGAGACGAACACAGATTTCTTTTTAGATTGGCAGCGAGGTCTCGTGTTTCTTCCAGCATCTTTTCAAGGATCTGATGTGTCTGATTGATGCATTTCTCTGGTTCTGCTGAACAAAGTGTTCTCGGCTCTGTTGCAGATCATCACAGACTTCGACATGACGTTAAGCAAGTTTGCCGTCAACGGTAAACGCTGCCCGACGTGTCACAGTAAGTTTTAGTGTTTATTTTTCTGACGACAGTTCTCATGAACGTTTATCTAAAACTGGCCAGAGATTATACAGTTCTGCAGGTACGATCTCCTGGGGCTTGTTGACTGGCAATCCAGTTTCATGCCTTCATCATACACTTAATGAATGAACTCATGCTTCTGTCTCCTAATGTTTTCTTCTACCCCCCCGATGCCAACCCCTGCTGTAGTTACTTGTCTGCAGGGAGCAATACTCAGATTATGTTTTTATCACATATAAAATTGTGGTAATTTCACTTCTTCAGTGAACGTCTTTCTTCTCTTTTGTTTGGTGTTTCTTCACAGAAGTTAGGTGACAAATGCAATATGTCCTGTGTTTTTAGTACTTAGGCTCAAAGGAAACAGAAAGCGAGTCGATTTTCGCCGAAAAACTGAAAAATGTTCAGTTTTGCGGTTTCTGTGTGCTTTTCCTGCCTGCTTGGAACATACATATCAATGCCTCTCCTTCTTTGTGCAGATATCATTGATAACTGCAAGCTGGTGACAGAGGAGTGCAGGCAGAAGCTGCTGCAGCTGAAGAATAAATATTATCCCATCGAGATCGACCCTCATCTCACCATGGAAGAGAAATACCCATTCATGGTGGAGTGGTAAGGCATGCACACAAACATTTTCTTTTTCAGCGAACACACACACACACGACCAGCAGAGCATGATCGTAGTTAAACACGGCGTGCGTAAAAATGTGTCTGATTGTGTTTGCAGGTATTTCAAGTCTCACACGCTACTCGTGGAGCAGCGGATAGAGAAAGACAAACTGTCAGAGGTGGTGAGAGAGTCTGATGCTGCACTCAGGTACCTGCTCCTCCACACATGCCTGTTACTGCAGTGAACTGTTGCATTATGGGTATTTAGCTGATGTGATGCCCTCATCTAGAAAGGCCACAACTGAGTGAGGAGGTTATCTGAAAGGTAAGTGTCAGAAAACACTGAGGCAACCTTCATTTGTGTCTGCTCGCTCTCAGGGAAGGCTATGAGCAGTTCTTCGACCGCCTCCAGCAGCACAATGTGCCTGTCTTCATCTTCTCCGCTGGCCTGGGCGACGTCCTGGAGGAAATCATCCGTCAAGCCGGAGTCTACCACCCCAACGTCAAGGTCGTCTCCAACTTCATGGACTTTGACGACAATGTGAGTCCTCCGAGCCCTGTTATGTTACAGTTCATCCTCATGACTGAAGAGGCATGTAATCACATTATGGCTCACCATGCTGGTTGGATGTGCTCCTCTTCTCACAGGGCGTCCTGAGGGGCTTCAAAGGCGAGTTGATCCACGTGTACAACAAACACGATGGTGCCCTGCGGAACACGGAGTACTTCAAACAGCTGAAGGAGTACTGCAACATCATCCTGATGGGCGACTCGCTGGGGGACCTCAGCATGGCCGACGGAGTGCCCAACGTGGAGAACATCCTCAAGATCGGCTTCCTCAACGACAAGGTACGGCCCCGGCACGCGACCACGGATCCTGACAGTTGACTGTGTTCTTAGAAATAGTGAATAAACTGAGATTTTTTGATCTGCTTTCTGAAAATGGCAGTGTCTGAAGTCAGGTGAGGCTGTCAACACGCCTTCACTGAAGTTTGTTTGCAGCTGATCAGCTTGTTTTGCACTCGTACGTGTTGATGATGTTGTATGTTGTCTTTGTTTCACGGCCAAATTCTGCAACGTCCAGTAATAGTTTGAATCCTGATTTAAAGAGATTATTAAACTTGATGTGATGAAAATCCTTCATTGTGACTGTACATGTGTCCTGGTTGGTGATCTTTAGAAACATGCAAAAATAGAAATTGCATGCAGTTTCAAAAGGTACAGCTCCTAAATACTTCTGTTTGTTTTCTGCTGGATCTCTACGCTCTATCTACATGGCAACGGTTGCCGTGGCTGCTTGGAGATTCATGACACGAACGGTAAAGCCACACTTGACAGTTTTCCTCTGGTCTCTCTCTGCAGGTGGAAGAGCGACTGGACAAATATCTGGACTCTTATGACATCGTCCTGGTGAAGGACGAGACTCTGGAAGTGCCCAACGCCATCCTCCAGAAGGTTCTATAACTCCTCCACCCAGTCCACCCCTCTCCTCCCATCAGCCCCTTCCAGCCTCGGGCCGATCAGACTTCTAACACCAACTGAAACCTTTGGCACTGGTCCAGAGTGGTCAATATTTACCCCACCACTTGCTCTGGATCCTGGATCCCCCCACCCTGTAAAAACCTTTTTAAAAGACATCTCCTGAATGAACTGTTTTAAACCTCCACGCAGCAGCATCAGCCTGTCTCTGGTGTGTTTTGTCCTTTTGAATCATTTCTGATGTTGTTTTATGATAAAAAAAAAAATAACCAAAAGTGAGATGGAAAAAAAAACGAACACCAGCTCTCACTCCATCTTTATAGTTTGCCATTGTTATTCATCGGATTATTTTTGATATGGTAATATTTGTATACCATAAGACGGGTGGCCACAGATGGACACAGTGTTTTCTTCGCAGCTATCCCAGCATGCTTTAGTTCCTCTAAGTACATGAGTCGGGTGTTAGATGTCGACCTGGTCAGACTATGAAACTGAGCCGTTGGTGTCAGACATGAAGCAAGTTACATTAGAGCTTTTGTGGGTCATGGAAGTAATTCAGTACATAAAGGACCTTTTGAAAATGTAATTCCTAGTAAATATTTAAATGTGTTGCTCGGTGACAGCAGCAGTATAATGACCACCGACAGAATTTGTTTCAGTTTGTCAAGTTGACACTCAGATGATCAGAGGGAATGCACTTTAAATTCTGTGTACAGGAGAACCAGCCTGTACATGAACACTTGTGACAGTAGCTTGGATCTGTGGATGTAGGAACATGTTCCTGCACAGAAAAGCCATGTTTACATAAACTTTTTTTTTTTTAAAACCCTAATGTGCTCATTTGGCATCATATCACCGCACAGAAGAAGAAGCAGCTCTTTCTTCTCGAAACATTTGTGCCCTTTTGGATTTGTGAGTTTCCCTGCACGGCTGACTCAACAATCGAGTGTTCTCCATGCCAGTGTTTAAGGTTAAAGAGGTATTAAGTGCTCATCAGTGGGAATTACAACAGTAAAATCCCCTTGAACCAAAGTAACAGGTAAAGTGCTGCAAAATTACAATATTTCTAAAGAATAGTTCTCCGTGTCAGTAAACAGAGGGAAGCACACAGCTGCCTGTGGCACAGTAAAACCCAGCATAAGACCCATTTAAGTTCATCACCTTTTCATTCTGTGGTTAAAATAGAGCACTACCTCTAAAATATTCATCTTCGTCTTTTTGGGAGGGTCAAAGCTAAAACGTCACCGTCTCCATTTGTCGCAACATGTTGTGCTGAATGTTCTCTTTGACTTTGTGTTTTAAATGTGCTGCTATCACCTGCATGTTGCCTTTTCTTATCGATAGTTTTTGTCAAAGAAATGGGAGACTAAAGAATATATATCAATAAAACAGGGAATAATGTCATACTGTTTATGTGGCCGTTATATGAAATGTATAGTCTTTCATTGCATTTGGAGAGACCTCCAAAAGTATAGACCGGTGTGTTGTATTTTTATAAGCAGATGGCTTTCTCTTTTCTTTGATGGTGTGAAAATGCAATAAAATCTCATTTGGTGAGCCGTGACTGGTTTACAGACATCTGGACTAACATCTAACAGCTTTAAAAGCTCAGGATTTAATGATATTTTAAGGTGCACATGTAATGTACAGCATGGAAAATATTTACAATATACCATAAGAAGATGTTTCAACCATCAGAGATTTAGTTATGCTTTTTATACAGAAGTATATATAAGTATAATATCAGCCCTTTAATATTTATGGTTTTATGAGACAATTGCTGGCAAATCTTAAAAGTACTAAGAAGGACTGATTAATGTCAAAAAGAGTTGCTCAAGATGTGAGATGAATATAGTGAATATGTTGTCGTTAAAAAATAATCTATTGTCAATTTTGGTGGAGGCCAATTAAGAAAGTCCACATAATATAATGTACAGAGGGAAGCAGTAGTAGTTGAAGTACTGTCAGAAATATTTACAGTAATTGTTGAGATGATGGTTATGGTTGAAGGTTGCTGAGATGAGATCATAAAGTGTATAAAACAGCATCAAACTCTTCAAAGTTTGGGTTTTGGTACACGTTTCGGCTGCAGTACCATTAAAGTCCTGCAGATGGCACCCTGACAAGATGAGTTGAAGAAGTTTGGGAACATCTGCAAAAAAGGGAATTTGACCGACGTGGCGTCTTGCTCAGGAAGGGTCGACTTTCAGTACAGATGTGTGGCTCGTTGGTCTAGGGGTATGATTCTCGCTTAGGGTGCGAGAGGTCCCGGGTTCAAATCCCGGACGAGCCCACATATTTTCCCTAAAGGTAAACTTCACCTGGGTCGAAGAGGACCAATAAATCATAACATGTACTGTAAGTCAGTGCATGAAGCTGAAAGCTCAATCAGCCCAATATGGGCGTTAAATAACACACAATTTCACATTTTACACTACATTAAGAAAGCAATGCAAAGTCCACTGACATCAATATCAATGGCACCATTTCATACCATGGGATTATCTTTGTGAATCTCATATTTATATACATATGTATATCTATATATCTATATCTGAAGAAGAAAGTGTTGAGGTTGCCTGGTTGACTTAAGTACAGCATTTGATTCCCTCCCACCTCTGCCGAGACAAGATTATGATTTGGGCTGGTAGGAACTGAGTCAACTGAAGTACAATAAAGCGCCTGCAGATGGCGCTCAGCCACCAGAAATTCAAAAACAATGCTGAAAACCAGAAATATCCAGGCAACGTGGCATGTACTCCACAATAAACTCTGGAAACCATGTCATTTTTTTGTTTACAGGTGGCTCGTTGGTCTAGGGGTATGATTCTCGCTTAGGGTGCGAGAGGTCCCGGGTTCAAATCCCGGACGAGCCCTCATATTTTCAATATAAAAAACAAAACATATGATTGAACAGCAAAACACGTAATAATAGGTGGTTGTTGACCAGTGTACGTTTACGTGTCGAACAAAATCTCTGATTCTCAGAAATTACAATGACAATTAATGTCACAGTTCCTTCTTTAGAATTTGATATCTTCTCTAATTTTAATGTGTATTGTATAACATTAGATGCTAATTATACAAAATGTTTTATTTAGTATCATGCCATTGTTTTAGCCACAATTACCTCAGCAAATGTTTGCGACACAGTTTAATGTCATATTCATGCTCTGTATTCTGTATAACCACACACTGCCATCGCTATGATCAGTTTATTATCAGTTATTATCACTTTTACAAGTTGGATAAAAGTGTAATTTTTGGACAAGAATTACTGTCAAAGATTTGATTGAGCAGACTATATGTCTAGATAGCATGCATAATCAAAAATATCTGCAACTGTTACAAAAACTAATTCCTATTTTCTCACAGTGGCAGCTGGAAATCAGTAATTAACATAAGATCATAAAACCAGTGTGCCACCAAAAAAACTCATGTTCCCATCAGCCCATCTATTTCCGTTCCTGCGCACAACCACCCGGCTTCTCCGTTGAGCGTCAGTGCCATGACAACAGGACGGTGGCTGCCAGCAAGAGCAGAGAAATGTGATTTTTGTGTGAACGAGGAGTAACAAACCGCGGGTTTTACGGACTGGCTCGTGTATATGAGGGTAAGAAAGACTCGGGAACAAACATGAGTGTGTTTTGTCACCTGCGGAGAGGCTGCGAAAACAGCAGCGACACTGTTCTTGACCTGCTAGCTGGTATCCAGGTAACTTGGAGAGCTAGCTAATTAGCCTGCTAAGCTAAAGTTAATTCAGCCGACTTGACGTTAGCCGCAAGCTAACTTACCTTTGCAGGATCCTTCGATATGTAACCAATTTAAAACAGCTCCTGGAGACATGTATGATTAATTTACTTTATTTTTTGTTGCTCAGTGATAGAGAACTTACTTACCACGACATGAATCCTCCTGGATATAAAACAGCAAACCCACAGGTGTTTGGTTATGCGCTATTGAAGTTTAAGAGCAGGCTGCACAACGTTGATCCCATCCAACGGCAACAACAAATAATTAAGTTGCTTATTTCTTTTTCTCTTCCCTGAGTGTTGAACTGAGTCTGTACTATAGCTACAAAATTAGATAAAAGGTCAGTTTTCTCTCTGAATAATTTCTGAAATTCATAAGGTTCCCAACTGAAACTCATTTCCATCCAATCTAATGTGATGACATACATCAAACCAATAAATATATTGTTATTTTCAAGTTTGTCTAAACAGATATTGTGATATATGGATATTAGAAGATTATTTGGTCATTGGGATATTTATTTTTATATACTAATATTTGTAAGTTGTTTGTGATAGAATGCAGCAACTACAAACAATGCTCTTGTGAACTGTGCGCCATTGTTTCATCTGACACTGCTTTCCGTCACAGGGGACCGAACATTTATCCCCCGGCCGACCCATGTTTAATATCAAGAGGGTAGATGGATAAAGAGAGCAAGGACAAGCTTACATGCCAGAGTGATTTTCAGATTTTCTACCAGCTTCATGCCTGCAGAAAGCATTAATTGAGGCAAACTTTACGGCTAATTTGATTTAATTTTAGTTTATTTGCAAGTGTTGTGTAACAGTTTGTGCCAAGGAAAGTCAAAGAAGCAAGTTAAAAGAAGAAAGGGATTTGTACCATTATGGCCTCCCTGCTGTCAATAGCAAAACAATCAATAATGCTGCACGTAGTGCTGCAACTAATACTTCAGGATCATCAGGAGAAAAACAGACAGTTTTTGGTTGTTGTGAATACAGCAAACGTAAAAGGCTTTGACGGAAGCAAGCCAGGAAGGAAGTATGGCGATTCTGTGTGGATTTCTGTTTTGTCAAATCTGAAAATCATGACACAACAAGTATGAAACCAATTAAAACACCATAAACATTTGTCTATCAAATATCTTGGTAGTAGAAGGTGGAATAATCCCTTAACACCACTCTGTCCGTGTGACAGTGTGCTGTAGATAGGAGGGATTCCCTCTCTGGATTAGCTGCCCATTCCACCTGCTCAGCACTTAGCAAGTAGAAAAGCTGCTTGCACCCACCTACCCCCCTCCTCACTCCCCCACAGTGCTTGCGCTCAGAATCCTGGTGCCATGTGACACGTCTTGTCGTCTGCCATTGGCTGCAAATGTCAGTGTGGTGCACAGAGCCCGGAGCGGACAGTGGTCTAAGCTGTCAACGTGCCAGTGGTCAAACTGATTATCCAGTGCTTCTGTAGTGGCCAGAAGGTTGGTGGTTTGATTCTCTGCCGGCAGGATAAATCTGGGAATGGAAGTGAGAATTAATGCTTGCCCCCTTCTTATAACCTACTGCTCTGGTCCCCGAGAGCAAGGCACATAACCGCCCAATTACTCTACTGGGGCTGCTTGGAGAACAAGAGATAATACTGTATGCAAAAAAAGTTAATTTATTAATTGTGTTTCTTAACAATTGTATTCCTCTTGTCCTTTGTATGCGTCTTAATTCATCCATCCATCCATTATCTATACACCGCTGAATCCTTTGCAGGGTCATGGGGGGGCTGGAGCCTATCCCAGCCGTCTCTCGGGCGAAGGCAGGGGACACCCTTGGCAGGTCGCCAGCCTAACACAGGGCTACACATATAGACAGACAACCATGCACACCACTCATTCACACCTACGGACAATTTAGAATTATCAATTAACCTCAGCATGTTTTTGGACTGTGGGAGGAAGCCGGAGAACACGGTGAAAACCCACGCTGCACAGGGAGAACATGCAAACTCCACACAGAAAGATCCCAGGCGGGATCGAACCAGGGATCTTCTAGCTGTGAGGCGACGCTGCTAACCACCGATGTCTTAATTCATCAGTCAGTCAATAGTTTATTTTAAATTTGTTATATTAAGACCTGGGAGGACTATATATCATTGAAAAATGACACAAATTACAGAGAAACAGATCAATAGGGCAACGCCTCTGTGTACATCACATTCCCAGCATATAAAATCGAACCCTTTCCTTCTTCTGTCTTCCTTTTTTTGTCCAATTAGAGGCAGCATGTCTCTCTTCAAGGCCCGTGATTGGTGGTCGGCAGCGCTTGGCGAGGGGGAGGAGTTTGACCAGGGATGCCTCTGTGTTGGAGACGTGGACAACAGTGGCACCGGACATGGTCAGTGTGTATTGAGGAAAAGACACACCAACCACCTCACAGCATACAGATGCAGGCCCTTGTCTGAAATGTGCCCATGTTGAGGTTTAGATGTCGAGATCAGCCACAGCATAGTAGTAGGTGACAGTAGTTTCCAGTCTGATATCTATACATCCTTAATGTTAATATAACTGGAAATTAAGATTACTGTTGACCTGCACCTGCAAGTGACAGGTTTTCTTCTTTGGCTTCACACAAAACAAACAGGGGAATAATCACAGCCCTAACACACCACTTTTACGCTTAACTATTAAACATAAAGAACAAAAGACTCCCAAAAAGCTGTCCATAATAATTCAAATCAGGTATTCCTCTTGACAGACATGACAGAAATGGAACAATAGGTTGTGAGCTTATTGGCTGTTTTGCTTCGATTTGATTAGTTTCAATAGTGCTTCATACCATTACTTATTGATGCCTCATTTTTTTTAAATGCGGAACAATTCTACAGGAGTGTTGAGCGATAGCAATAATGTGACACTGTTTAGCCCTTTGAGCTCCTGTTCCCTCAGCTGTGATAGTGCCAGCAGCACTCAGGATAAAGCCAGTTGTCGGGGATTAACAACTTCCATCCTGATTTACAACATCCACAACTCTCCTCCTCTGTGATTCTAATTTTTTAGACAAGGTGGTGGTTGGCAGCTACATGGGGATGCTGCGAATATTCTCCCCACATGCCAGTAAGTCCAGCGAGGGAGTTCCGGTGGAAGCCCAGCTTCTGGAAGTCCAGCTTCAGAACGCCATCATCCAGGTGGAAGTGGGCAAGTTTGTCTCGTAAGTAGGCTTCACAAACCTGCCACAAGGCAACCGAAGGGTTAAAACACATTTATACTGCAGCCGTGATGGATGTGACATTTAATGTGGTACCATGGTGAATAAACACAGTTAAAGATGTCGTATTGAACATCAGCGCGTTTCACTCTAATTCAGTTCTCATGAGTTCAGCTAGATGAAAATGGGTATGTTAGTATTTAAGCACTAATGGGTCCAATGTTGGTTGTGCTATTGGTTTCACTCGTAAGACAGTGTCGCTCCTGATAAACCAAGTCACCACAGATCTGTGCTCTGACACCAGGATCATTGATGGTGTTGCTAATCTCTCTCTGCCCCCCCTCCCTCCAGCCCTCTTGGCTACCTTCCTGTACGAGGCCTTCACCTGTGTTAGTGTTTTGTAGGTCAAATTGGCATTAGCCGAATGTCCTGGTATAGAAAGCACCCTTAAATCACTGTCTCATGAATGTAGAGCTCTACCTTATTGTCTTAGGACAAATAAGAGATTACACTCTTCTAAAGAACTAAAGACACAAAGATGTAGACGGCAAAGTAATGTAAATGTAAAAACTTGTACCATTTTAGGGATGCAGCTAATGCAGTTAACAGTTTTCAATTAATTTTCACTTAACTGATTCATAATTTTGTCCAGAAAAGTCCAGAAAATGAAAAAATGACTAGTTCCCAGTACCTACTCTTCAAATTGCTTGTTTTGTCCTCAACATTATATAAAGGTACAAAACAGAAAAGCAACAAAAGCTCACATTTGCTAACCAGCAAGTGTTTCATGTTCTTGCTTTAAAATGAATCTCACTGTTTGTTGGTAATTATTGTTTTTGTGATGTGTTATAGAGATATTGTCATGGATTTTATTGTTGGTGTTTTCTAACGTTTGTGTCATTAACACTGAATTCTACTGTTGCAGTCAGTCTGAGTAAGAGCATCAGCCAAAGGACTAAAATGTAAATTCTGTGCAGAAAAAGAATAAAACATGTGTTGAAATGGCTTTGGGTTTAGTGAGTGGGTCAGCGATCATTGTTGGAGAGGACACAGAGGTGTTGATGGACATTTAAACATTTGACTGTAGATTACAGGACAGCTACCATGTGCTGTGTGGCCACCCAGCCATATCTCTGTTTGTGTTATATATGTGTGCTGCTGCCTGGGAACAAGTCAGAGATCTTTCTTTAACTCTATGTCATGACCTTCGGTGAATTATACGCATTCATAGTATAGATTATAATATAGCCTTACTTTAAACTGCCAGGCAGAAACGCCCATTCATAACTCATCACACCGCTTTTTCATTCATAGAAAAACCATCCCCGCTGTTACTTACCACCACATTAACATGTCTTTTTTCTCTCCCCTGTGATGCATGCTAACCCAAAACCACCATGTCGGGACTTTCTCTCCCTCGTCACGATTTACCGCAATCTATCAGCCACCCAGCGGCACAAACATAGTTGTGCTTATAATGTCAGGCTAACCACTGAGTTGCTAGCATAGCTGTTGGAGCCCAAGAGCCCTATCCTGTGTTGTTATTGCACTGCATAATTGGATCTTAAGAGCTGACCCCCTCAGAGTCAAGGTCAAGTGATATGTGCAAATCCCTCCAGTAAAAATGACTTGTTTTGGAGCGAAGATGATTGAGTGACCCCTCACAGCCAAAACTATTTGAAAGTGGAGAAGAGGAAGGATAACTGGAGGAAAGGAATGATGTGGGATAACAGGATAGTGGTGATATATTACGTAGTGGACAGTTTAACCACTCTTTACATAGCTGAGCAGGAACACGATGAACCTTGTGACCTTTTGTAAAATCCATTTTTGTTATGTCCATAACCTGCGTGAGCCTCAAAGCGTCACTTAAAGCACTGGTCACTGTCACAATAATGGGACTACTGACCTTAACATTGTTTGTGCCTTGCTTTGATCTTTAATGTGCTAGCCACACAAGCAAAAAGGGGAATTAAATGTTCACATGAAATATTTTACAGCCTGAATAAAACATTTAGCGGCAATGGATATTATACAAACCATCTCAAAGAAATGCACAACAACAAATCCACATGTTACTATGGCAACACACAAAAGTGGCACAGAGCCTAAGGCTGACACACACTGACAAGCATAGTCTGTCCCATTCATTTCAATGAGCCCACTGTGTTGACACAGATTCCCAGTAGATTACTTTTCAAAGTGAATGGGATGATTCTACCTTTAACCGGGCAGTTGTTGCAACAGACGATAAAATTGTCGTCATCGTGATGACTTTGCAGAAGTGCAACTGCAGTGTGTGTGTGTGTGTGTGTGTGTGACTCAACTCAATGATCTATTTCTCACACCAGACTTTGTGAGCTGTATTGTACAGCACCTTGCATGTTTTAAACGGACAGCTGTTTTCAGTCCGAACATCCAGTACAGGTGCCTGAGGAGTCTCACAGCGTTGTAATGTTTGAGCCAGATGAGCGCCCAAGCACCACAACAAAAATACTACAAAACAGCTTCAGCACGTTCAACCTTAACTAGTGTGTATAGTCTAAGCATGGTTCACTCCTGGGGTTTTGAGTTTCCATTTCCTTTTAATGAGTATGCACCTTAAATTGCATTTGAGCTGCCACAGTGTGTTGAATAGGGGGATACGAGCATGGGGTTGCAATTGTTCAGTTTGGTAAAAGAGTGAAAGTGGAAGCAAACAGTGATGCATAGACTGTGTACAGTTATTGTTCGCTGTGTTGAGAAAGTGTGCACTCAGTTCTTCAGACCACTTTGAATTCTAATGTAAATTAGGCATAAATTCCCCACCTATCTGTTAAACTACTCAAGGCATTGAACTCCTAACCCTGGCTGCCTTGCGTCAGCCATTGATCTGAACACTATACCTCCCATCGCCTTACTGTGGGTGCACAGGAACCTTCCAGAAAGCGAGGTTTCTGGGAACAGCACTGGTGGTTTGCCTCGAAGGCTTCCCACATCATCACGCTGGAAGCAGAACCCAGCTAAATCAGTCTGTTTGGAAGACGTCGTGTTTAGCTACCTGCGGTTTTTGGCACAGCGTTCTTCAGAGACTGGTGGGCATTTTGGAAGCTGGCCTCGACAGAGAAGCACGTTGTAAATATTGTCGGGGCAGACCGAGGTGGGCAGATGGTGAAAGGTTTTGTTTCAGCACTGACTTGAGTGGTTTTCCAAGGAAGAAAGAAAACTTGCGGGATCCAGTTTTCTCCTCCCTTGTTGTTCTTCTCTCAACAAACATTACAACAGTGGTTCAAAATTTGTAAGACAGCATTTGTTCTGGCTCCAAAAAGTTGACAGATTCCTTCTTTGTGGGTTTGTGGTAAAGAAAATAAGTGAAAATCTCGGATCAGCATCACTGAGACCGTCAGCTACACCTCAACCGTAACCAACGTTAAAAAAAATCCACCAGCTGCTACAGTAATTATTTTGGAAGTTAAAATATGAATGGATACCACCCTTGAGAACATGGGTTCAACCACAGTGGCAGGAAGCATCTGCCCTGCATGCTAAAAAAGATTGTGATTATTTGGACAGATATTGTGTTAAGAGTCATGACTTCAGTGGCATTTCATTTTCTCCGAACAAAAATCTAAAAATGATGATGATGCGATTTTTTGTTGCTGGGGCCTGTACCAAACAAGCATGTTCACTGATGTCCAACATAATGAACAGGAACTTTAACCGGGAAACTGGGGGCTGTAAAGGACATTACATTTTGCTGATTATCAAATTGCTTACCATGAGCTTCACTGTTGTTGGTACTGATCGTGTGGATGATGAGTGTGGTTGAATGATGACTGTCCTGTAACGGAGTGTCTTTTGTTTTCCTTTCAGGTGTTCAGAGCTTGTTCATCTCGCTGTTCTTCACCCCAGGAAGTTGTCAGTCTACTCTGTTTCAGGTAACACACATGCACACGAGCACAAATTGGCTGCTAAATGCTTTTTCTATGTTTTTTGTGTCTCCTTCCACTCTGAATGATTGTTGTCATCAGTCATGTTCAGTGAGACATGTGATCTGTGTACATGCAGGCACTGCTGGAAACGTGGAGCACGGTGACCAGTACCAGCTGAAGCTGGTTTATGAACACAATCTGCAGAGAACAGCCTGCAACATGACCTACGGCACCTTTGGAGGGGTTACAGGTATGGTCAACATTTTAAGTGCTATTACAGCAGAGAAGAAATAACATTTTTGGCCTCTTTCATACCCAATCATGATAATGTCACCTATCACCAGTCAACCTGTTTGTCTGCGGAAGGTGTTTTTCTTTGAGTATTCCACAACTTTCCCAGTCTTTTGTTGCCCCTGTCCCAACTTGTTTGAATGTCGGTGATGTACCTTGAATTGAACATTGAGGAAATTGTCTTTGTACCCTTTTCAATTGACGACATGTCTAAATGATCAGCAAATGATCACAAACTTTTTTATTTATTACAAAACAGATTAGGAGAGATATAAAAACACAGGACTCACATGGGAATGTTTGTGCATAATTACATCTCTTGGTAGGACCTCTCTGAGCTCAGTCATATCCAGCCACAGACACAGATGCACATCATTTACAGTAATGTATACTTAATATCCACCAGGAACAGTGGCTGGTAGAAGGTACTTTTACCATTTTACCAACCATTAGTGTGTATGCATGTTCTTGTACATCTGTCTTTGTAAGAACCAATTTGAAGATATTTTTGCAGAGAACAGTTTGGCTGCTCCTTGTTTTGGGCTGGACCTTCAGAGCTCTGTTTGAGGCTTAAGTCTTGGTTTTAGGGTTAGAGTTTAGTTTGGGGTAAGGGTTTGTGTTAGGTATTTAGTTATGATGTTTAAGGTTGGGATTAGGAGCCAGGGAACGCATTATGTCAGTGTGAGTCCTCACAAGTACACAAGTACACATTTGTGTGTTTGTGTGTGTGTGTGTGTGTGTGTGCGTGTGCGTGCGTGTGCGTGTGAGAGTGAGTGAACATCTGTGCATGTGCCTTGGCAAAAGTGGTAACTGGCAGCACTGGACAAGTACATAAAACTATAAAAGTCTCTAAGAGGAGTGAAGGATGGAAAGAGAGAGAGAGGGGTCATATAGCAGCTCTCTCTCCAGTCAACTGAGTCTCCAGTCAACTGAGCTTTTGGAAAAACCGAGTAGGGGAAAGCCCTTGAGTAGTCAGCATCCAAGAAAAACTCAGACACACACACACGGGGAACCCCCGTTAAAGCAGAGAAAATGGCATTTCCAAATAAAGGCTGTATTGTCAAGGTGTGTGTGTGTGTGTCTGCGCGTGTGTAGAAATTGCCAGACTCTGTGGCCTGGCATGATGGACCCTTCGTTCAATCCATGTTTACAGAGTGTGTGTGTGTGTGTGTGTGTGTTTGATTGATAGAAAGAACAGCGTGGGCTCATTAAAACCAATACCCTGGCCTGAGCTGAAGGCACGTGCATAGTTTGTACCGTGAACCTGTGTGTTTCCACGTGCTGTTTTCTGGTAATACCACATTGAACAGCAGGTTTTGGAGATGCTCTCATGCAAACCCTCACTCTTCAACACACACACCCGTGCATTCTTCGTTGCTGACACATGCACACACACACACACACACACATCCATACATACTAACAGATTTGCACAGACACATTCACGCATCACTGTAACCTCACACATTCACACATAAGGCCACACACTTCAACACACATGATAATTACTCACAGGAATACATGCATATGTACAGACATACATTAGTCTTCTCTCAGCTTTTCTCCTGTTCTTCCCAGTAGTCACCACTAGATGGCAGTGCAAGCCCTGGAATTGCAGTTACTAAAATTGAATGAATGGGTATTGCCTGTATTGCCAATTGTGAGGAAATTCCCTTTTTACCCACCTCTCAGGAGGGAGGTCAGAGTTCAGATACAGAACAGCACCCCTGGATCTGGAACTAATTCAGTGTCTACCTCAGGGACACTGCAGCAGTATGGAGGTGTTTCTGTTCTGTTGCTGAATGACAGAACAGATCAGCACATCACAATATTTCAGATGCTTACAATGTTTAACTGAATTTTTACATTTCAATATGTTTCAGAGGCCGGAGGTTGCCCTCTGCTGAACTAAACAAAAAAAATGATGGAAAAGCATCAATTTACAGGGTGAATTTGCAAAATGTAAAGAAACGTACCGTCTAAAAGACAACTATTCTGTAACTAAATTCTTAATTTTTAATTTCTGCTGCCTTGACATAGTGTTTAGTTTTCCTCACTTTGTTTTATCATCAGTTACCTGCACTGCCGTCGCTGTTTACAGTCCCCCTTAAGGCTTTAACTTAAATGCAAATAGTTGAAGCTGTATAGCATCAAACTACATATCAAGAGAAAAAAAACAGCTGAGAATTTAACAGAATTTACTTTTTCTCTTTTGCTGTTTTTCTCATAGTTTTTCAACCATTTCATTCATCTCACAACCACTGCTCATGCATTGCTTTTCTTCTGTTGAAACTTTACACTGCAGAATGTTTTTTATATAAACTTTATAACGCAATGTTTTTTTCTTTTCCCCCCTGCACTGTTTTATCTTCAAATTATGCTGAAGCAGTCTTTGTTCAATTTTATTCCTCCATTTGACTGTTACACACATTTTATTTGACATCACAGATACAGGAGAGGTTGCTTCATTTGTCCCGTCCCTGTTGAGGTCAGACGAGTTGTTTGGAATAATCTGAGAGTGTTTGAGTCGGGGAAGCTGCTCGCTGTGTGAGCGTTCCTGTCTGTTTCACACAGTTTACACGAAAATGAGCCGATCTCACGGTTGATTGGCTGGTGGAGCACACGCACACACACTCGTAATGATTTGCAGACGCAAAAAAGCACACATTCGCGTACAAACAAATACAGAAATATATATATCCACAAAGAAACACACACACACACACACACACACACACACACACACACACAAGCACACTTGTTTACAGACTACAGAGTGATGGTCATAGCTCTGAGGCCGGACCAGCAAATGTCCGAAGTGTGTGCGTGTGTGCGTGTGTGCGTGCGTGCGTGCTTGTGTGTGCTTGTGTGTGCGTGTGCATACATGTGTATTTTTTTCAACAGACAGTGTGTGTGAGAACACTCTGCTGTCAATGTGTGTTTGGATTTGAAAAAATTGTGTGTGTGTGTGCATACATGTGTGTGCGGTTGTGTCGTGTCTGCTCTTACACGTGTGTGTGTGTGTGTGTGTGTGTGTGTGTGTGTGTGTGTGTGTGTGTGTGTGTGTGTGTGTGTGTGTAGGTCTATAATAGCAGCTATTTAGCAGTGCTGTAGGCGCTGTAATAGCAGCTCTGTACTAATACTGCTCTAATAGCTGGGCTGCCTTTGGGTTTGGGTCACATTCAGGCCACACACACACACACACACACACACACACACACACACACACACACACACACACACACACACACACATACACACACTCTGAGCATGGACTTGCCTTTTCAAGCTTTGGTCAGATGCATACAGATATACATACATCACACATAGACACATGAACCTACACTTATGCACAAGAAAAACTGGCACACACACACACTCACTGGTTCCCAAGCATGCATGGACACACACATTCACACATACCTACACACTCTCTCTCTGTCTCACACACACACACACACACACACACACTCCGTCACTCACACAGGGAGACGAGGCTCTGCCCACTGCAGTGTGCGGCCAGCCTCTGTGCTTTGTTGGCTGCTCTGTGTGCTTGTTCAACATGTCTTATTAATGACACTAATACAGGCCCGTTTCCTGCGCTGTGTCTGAGCTGTGGCGCTCTCATACAGAGCTCTTTGACACGTTATACCTGGGCGTGGGCGTGTGAAATTACACATGCACAGTTGCTATTATGGCACAGCCTGGCTCTCATTTTCAGTACGTAGCACTTTTCTTATTATTGATGATACAGCGCAGTGTCAGGCTGTCTGAGTGCATGTTGTTTTGACCCTGGTGCTGCTTTTCAGGGTGGGAAACGACCACCAGACACCTGACAAATCGGTTAAGTGTTTGTCTGGGAGGAAGGTCCACTCCTCAGGTATCCTGCTGTTTTTGGATTCCTGACAAGACAAAGCATGTTTATTCAAAATTCTATCCAAAGAGTGACGAAATAGATTGTCATTTAGGACAAATCCTGAACTGAATGAAAGCAAAGGTGGTTTTAGCTTTTAATTTAATTATGTCAGTTTCAAAGTGGCAAACACAGCAGACAAATAACCGTGAACTGACAATAATGTGTTTCAGATTCAGGTTTCAGGTTTTAACAAAAGTACCTGGTGCAGTAGACCAAATGAACACACACACACACACACACACACACACACACACACACACACACACACACACAGACATAAACGCTCACTCATGCATGAATGTAAATCCATCCATATGCAGACATACACACTCTGCTGCAACATTTGCTTCTGGTTCGTTACCAAACATTGTGTTATGCACCCTTCAGGGTGTGTCTGCGGTACGAGAGACCTTGTCCTTCAGCTTGTTAGTGGCCACCCTGAACTCCGCTCATCACTCAAACGCGCGCACACACACACAGATGCACGTGTTTATACAGAATAGGTGTGTAGGAGTGTGCAGCTTTTCTGTCTAAATCCTTGGTGATAGACGTAGAGTGTGTGTGAGTGTGTGTGTGTGTTGCGCTGTAGGTGGCTGTCTCCCTGACCTCTAGTTGATGGCAGTGTGAGTTTTAATAGCGTGTTGAGGCCTAATTATAGTTCTCTGGTCACACAGCCCCACTGCTTTATGGCCATGTGTGTTGCTGAGTGTTTGTGTGTGTGTGTTAGGTCCTAAATCAGGCCTTTCCTAACAAACACACACTCCTGTACACATTCATATCCAGAGCCAGGTGTGTGTGTGTGTGTGTGTGGAGGTGTTAATGGAGATATCAGATTCAGCCAGAGGGAGAAACACACCTCGCAGCACAACACGACATCACGGCTGAAATGAAACAGAAGCCACGAATGTCTTTCAGGATCATTGGTGCTTATATTTAAAGACTCTAAAGTTTGGAACAGCTGAGTCGGAGCTGTTATTGAACAGAGCGAGTGACTCAAAAAATGCAATGACTTTTAGTTAACAGTGAGTCTGCTTATGCACATTTGTGGACGCCATTGTTGGATGATTTATATTTAAAACTAAATCAATAAAATGTAAGTACTTATTAATATGTCATTTTTTTACATTTAATTGATTATTTCTTTTAGTCTGTAAAATGTCATAAAATAGTGAAAAAATACCCGTCAACACTTGCCATATCTTAAGATAGTGTCTTGAGATGCGGAGGTATTCACTTTGCAGTTCTATATAACACAGGACTCAACAAATCCTCATTTGATTTAAACAAGCCATTATCAAATTTGTTTTTGTTGTTTGACATCAGTTCATTAACTAACTGTATCAGCAGTAAATGAGTCATTTGAAGTGCACATGTGGTTGATATTCTTATGCAGCTGCAGCACCCCAGCAACAAGCCACTTTGTCCCTCGAAGATGGAAATTCCATTTTGTCCATAGTATGACCATAAATAACAGTATATGAGCGCTTCCCAGTGATTCTTTATGGGATAAGCGTGACTGAGTTGTCTTCTTTGTCACCCCACCTCTCTGTCAGGTCACCACTCCCTGTGTATTCAGTCCATGGACGGGATGCTGATGTTCTTCGAGCAGGACAGCTACTCCTTCGGCAGGTTCCTCCCTGGTTTCCTGCTGCCCGGCCCACTGGTCTACAACCCCAGAACAGACAGCTTCCTCACTGTTTCCTCTGCACGCCAGCTGGAGAGCTACAAGTAGGTTGTTTAACAAAAAAATAAATTCAATAACGACAATAGCCTGTCATGCTCATTTGACGAAGATCTTTGTTAATAATTAAATTATGTGATACATAGCAAGTGAAATGCATTAATTGAGTAGATGTGTATTTGTTTTTTTTAATGTTTACCATGCTCATCAAATGTTGGTCAGATGTCTGCTCTCTCTGAATCTGATCTGAATCTAGTGTTTTGGTTTAAGATGAAAATGGATAAATACTCCTTTGCGCTCATCTTACATAAGACACCAATACCACTGATGTAGTTACATGTTAGTTTGTGGGGGTGTAAAGATATTTTAGAAACGTTCCAGAATGTTCAAAACAACTCGAACACTCATTCTAACACGTACCAGTCCATTCTGGTTTTCTGGGATTTATTTCATTTGCCGTAATCATTTGTCACGCACTGATAAAATCCTTTAAAATGCTTGAAGCAGGCCTTCATGCAGCCGTTCTTTTGTAATGAATGACCTTCCTAAAACTGAAGATGAATTTTCTGGACACCTGTTGCACTTAAACCCACCCAACTCTCTATGTAAATCAGTGCAAATGCAAGAAAATACTAACATTTTAAACCAAAATGAGAAAAAAAATGCCTTATTTTTCCCTAAATTATGCCTGAAAATCTTCACCACTTTGCAAGTGCTAGTCTGTACACTGTAGCAGTTATGAAGTTATCTGAGGTTACCTGGTGTTATCCATTGTCTTCAGTATCAGCTGCCGATGGTTAGCACTCAGTAATGCGTCACCATTTTAAAGGCATCTGCTCTCACTGCAGAACTTGCCTGGACAGACCAAAACCGATACACACACGCACACACACACACACATGCACACACACACACAGTTTGATGGGAAAGTACCTCACATTAATGTAAGCACATGCACGCTTCCCATTTCCCTCTGGCTGAGACGTGGAGAGCTTTTAGAAATCTTGCAGACTGTGTGGGTGTACGGTATGTGTGTGCGTAGTTTTCCCTCCCAGCTGTTTGTTATCTGGATGCCCCCCCACCAGTACCAAGCGATTCTCCAGAGTGGAGACACTGACCTCTCTTCTGTTTGTGGACACAGAAATGTAGAAATGTGCATTAATCTGAACTTTCTTGACGGTTCATCTCAGTGAAAGCTGCTACCTGTCTAGTTTCTCCTACATCAAATAAATGGCATCGATTAGCTTATTGACTGAATAATAATCAGCAACAGTTTTATTAAATGATTTATGTATTTTTATATTTATTATATAAAAATACATCTGTTGGTTTCTGTTTCTGTCGTTCTCTCTCATGGTTCGATCCTTGTCTCCTCATGTCCATGTGGGCTTGAGCAAGACACTGAGCCCCCGGTTTTTGTGTGTCTCTGCAAGCAAAGATAATTTTTTGTGTCTAAACACAAACCAAGGTCTGCTGTTCAAAAGTGTGATCCGACAGAGACACTCGTGCTGTGCCGTCAGCAGAGACACAACATGTGTACACAAAATAATAGCAACAAGAGCAGTGATGCACGCAGTCACTGTGAACTTCTGTGACAAAGACAAGTTCCTCTAGTTGTTTCACAATAAAATCTGATGTGAAACCAGAGCAGCAGGAAGTGAATTAGCACTAATGTATCACAGCAGATACAGTACCAACAGAGCTCTAAGAGAACATTAACAAATTCTGTTTTAGTATTAGTTTCAATATTAATGTCACGATCGAATTGGAGCTGATTGGTTAATGACCCATTTACAATAAGAAGTTATCAATAGCTCGATTCATAATGATAAGCACTGAAAGATCAAGCTTAGAGCTAAGCTTAAGCTCAGCACAAATTTGTTAAAATAAGTCTTTCTAAGAAGTCTTTTTGGGTCTGAGATTATCACTAGACTGTGCAAAATTAAAATTTACCTTTCTTTCTTAGGAGTCTGCTTGAGATATATCTCACCACACTCTTAAAGGGTTGGTACACCCCCCCCTCAAAAAAAAAGAACATTCTTACTTACAGCTTGTGGTATTTAACCAAGCAGACTCACTTCTTAAGAGAAATCTGGAGGAGAGAACATACAACCAGACGCTTATGTGTTGGGGCTTTACTGTTATATATATTCCATATCAGATGACGGGGTCACGGCTTCACTGACTGTCATACATTTAATATCAGATGACTGGTCAAACTGTTCTGCCTGCCTCAGTTTATTTAGCCTGCTGGATCGTCTCCTGCACTGATGAATGAGAGCTTGGTGTGTGTGTGTGTGTGCATGTGTGTGCATGCGCACGCACGCCTGTGTGTACGCCTGTGTGTGTGTTGGCGTCAGCTTTGCGATTTCAGTTTGTGTTTATCCATGACACAGAGAGAGCATATGCATGTAGTGTGTGTTTGTATAAGTTGTGTGCACACTGTGTGTGTGTGTGTGTGTGTGTGTGTGTGTATAAGCTTGTATGATGTATATGTTGAAGGTAAATGAGTGTGTTTGTTTGTGGAGTTTTTCAAAGAGATCCTCTTTCACATAAATGAGAACACTGTTTCTTCAAACTCAGTGTCCGACACTTTACATGATGACTGATACCAACTAGACACACACGCACACACATGCACACACACCCCTGCACACTCCTGCACACATAGAGTCAGGCCCTACCAAAACTTGGTCCACGTGTGTGAGAGAGCACACTATGTTCACCACAAACACTTTTAAATGTCAAAAAAAAAAAAAAAATCCCAAGTGCCAGTGGTGTGTGTGCGCAACTTGTTCTCCTTCCTCATAAGTTAGGCATGCAGGGGAATAATCAGATTTTTGTGGTTTTTCAATTTTTCTCTCATACACATGGTGCTTTGTGTGATTCCTACCCCCTCTCATAATACTCAAATCGACTGGTGGATGGAACTGAGCACGCAGTCACACACCCACATGCATGTACAGTTTTAATTAATTCATTCTACCTCATACCCCATCATTAATAAGACATCTAAGTGAAGGGTGGAATAGAATTATCAAAATAGAGTGAAATAATACAGTTATTTTATGGTGTTGTTTTAGTATTATTAGGCTGAATTTAATCCATTCACTCATGCAGGAGTCGTCCTGTCGATCCATCCAGCACTGCTTTAAAAGCTTAAAACCACTGACATATTTAATATATTTTTAAGTCCATTTTCTTCCCCAGGAAATGGTCACGGTGTGATGAAAAGGTTTCTTTACTGGCAGTCATCCATAAAGCAGCTCGTTAGTCTGCTCGCCGTTCCTCATAGAAGCTCAGCGGGTACGGCTACTGTACGGATGAGTTCAAAACTATAAATCATGTGTTGTACTAAAATAAAATCAAAGTTTAGAACACTTCATTTGCTTTTTATACACAGTGTTACGAGGCATTAGCGTCACTTTTTGGGTCACATATGGTTATCAGCTTTATCCAGATATAAAACTAAAATGTTGAAGCAGTGGGAGGGGGCCTTGACAATTTCTTTCTCTATACAAAAAATAAATAAATAGAAAATAAACAAAGGGATGGAATTAAGAGTTTCTATAAAGAACCCATCATTTTTATTCCTTTGCTATAGAATATTCTCAATTCATGGTAAATGCTAATTTTAAACAGGTTTTGAGTTAGTGTGTTCACCTTCATTGCATCAAGAAATAAAGATACTGAAATGGGACACACAGTGTTGACAGCTAATCTGGTGCTCTGTGAGACGTCGGATGCTAACATGCTGCTAATGACGACACTAACATGCTGATGCTCAGCAGGTAATGTTTACCATGTTCAGCATCTTAATTTAATGTTAGCATGCCAGCATTTGCTTATTAGCACTAAACACAAAATACAGCTGAGGCTGATGGGAACCAGTATTGGACAAGTTAACATTTTGACCTGGTGACGGCCCCAGATGAAACCAAAAGTGAAACAAAATTATTAGAATTCATCCTGAGAGAGTCATTAATGTAGCAGCAGTCCACCTAAAAGATGTCTTGACAGTTCACTATAAGCCCAAAATGTCAACCTGCTGGTGGCACTAGAGTCTAAGTCAGGGGATCACAAAAGATTCATCCTCTATGGACCGTGAATGTCTGGATACTCAGTCTGAAGCAATGTGTCGGACCAAGTCTCATTTAGTTCACATAAAAATAATTTTTAAAAAAGCTTCAGTTTTGAATGTGCTGTGTTTAAATAATTCTATTGCCTTGTGGAGTTTATTCAGCAGTATGATTTATGTCTATCAATGCACATACTGTTAGTGCAAAATGCACAAAGTACATTGAGTTCTTGTAAAATAACTTGAGAAACAGGATGCGATGACAATCGGTATACAGGACATACATACTGTACATTGTCAGTATATATATTGAGTATAATCCAATAAAGGCAAAAATGTTGTCACATGAACAATAACACTTTGCACATTTAGTGCACAATGCTTTAACATGAAAGACTTATCATATTATTATTATCAGACTCAGTCCTTATTATACTGAATTTTCTTCAACATGCTGTTTTGTAGTGTCAATCAATCAATCAATCAAACTTTATTTCTATAGCGCCTTCCAACATCCAAAAGGAGCACAAGGCGCTTAACAAGGAAAAAATAAAAACAACAAATAAATAAAATAAATTAAAACAAGTAAAAAGAATTTAAAAAACACAGTCAGAAACAGAGTAAGCATTAAACGCCAGGCGGTACAAATGCGTTTTAAGATGACATTTAAAAGCAAGTGTCAGTTTGTCTTATTAGTTTTCTCACATCACCACAGTTTTGTACTGCTACTGAACAGAAAATCCCAAAGGAGTGATCGTTGTCTCCTGATGTACAGATGGCTGGTATGAATCAGAGTCCATGTCCATAATGTGGCGGCCATATTGGATTATGGCCCTTATGGTTTAAGGTAGATTTCAGACCTGCCAGCTTTGATTAACAGCAGGTTTGTGGTCCAAGTATGTAACACTGAGTGAGAAAACTGTGAGTGGATAAATCAGCAGTTATGTCGTGTTTGGGCTGCTGTTCAGAGTCGGGTTGGGTTGGGCTCGGAGCTTTCTGTTCATCCAGGTGTTTGAGGAGAAGGATAGAGTCCTGCCAAGCTGCTTCGACTGCCAGCTTCTTACTGGAAAACTCCTGATGCTGAAGATGCCAAAATCAACTGACCACAGATCAGTCTGACCACTTTATCCTCAGGCAGTTGCCAACAGCTCACTGATTAAAACTGATAGACCGTAGTTCCGGGGAATAGCAGGTCAGCAGCTTGTTGACTGACCTGACAGAAGCTGTAAAAGAGAAGGAGAATATAAGACGCTAGCTGCGGATTTTGTTAATAGTGAACATGTTATACGGTGTTCGACTTTATTTAAATGTTAATAAACGACGTGTACAAGGATTTCTGCCCTGGCCTTACTGATGGAAATTCTCTCAGGAAAATAGCTGGTGTTCTTGCGGTCTTGGGTTAGTGGTAAAAGAAGCAACATTTGTAACTAGAGAGTCGCTAATTTGAGTTCTCAGACTGGCTGTGGAAATGAGAAATGCTCCCTGCACCATGCAAAGTGTCCTTGAGCAAGGCATTTCGTTTCCAGCTCTGCCAGCAGCCAACACTTGCCTGCAAAGGCAAAACAGAAGTAACTAATGGTGTGTTTTGCCTGTCTCAAAGATTGCATGTTCAGCAAATTGCAAAAAGTGAAGTATAATGTGATATAGGTGGTTAGTTCTAAATAACACAAAATACAGCAATAAGATGCAGAGGATTGCCTTGCCTTTTATGGAAAATATGTATTTTCTATTAGAGTCATTGACTGAATATTTTAATCGTAGCAGAGATAAACGTTCAGTTCCTTGATTTGAATACATATAGATTTGACAGTAGCTAATCTGTAGTAGCTTTGCATGTGTTTGCAAACAAAAAAACAGCTTTGAAACAGTGGGTGACAAGCAGCACTCTAAAACTACACAGGAGCCTGAATGTGATCCACTGACGCTAAGCAGCTGTCTGTGTCCCTCTGACTCCCAGGTATGAGACTCTGTCTGTGGCCACAGAGGCAGAGAGTCGACAGGATCCCGAACTGCCCCTCAAGACTGGAGGCAAGAGGCTGACGGTGAGTCCTGGACACTCCAGCTACCAGGGAGACACTTCAAACTGACTGATGTGTGGAGGGGAAGATTCTGATGTCGACCATAAACGCAGTTTCACCCAGAAATCTTTGACATGACACAACACTGACATTTAGACCTTCTGTCACCTGTCCAAACTGTCGTGCCATACGAATGCTTTTCGCTGTTAGGAATATTTCAATAGTAGCTTTAAGTTTATCAGCTGAAACAGTGTTATTGGTTGTATGTGGGCAAGGTACAGTTAGTTGACAGCTAGTTCAAATTCAAGTTGTTTATACAAGAACACAGTTTAATGGAAATCTTCCTCTGGGGCCAACAAAGTCACCAAGTAAGTAAGTCTCCAAGTAAGTAAGTCCCTTAGGAGCTGCTGCAGTGTGTGTACTGTATGTTTGACTTATGTATGTATAAAGAATAAGGTATGTAAAAATATGTGTGCCTGCATGTATGTTTGTGTTTTCTCCTGCAGCCTGACTGGACGTTTGTCCTGGGAGAACAGGCGCTGGACCTCTCTGTGCCCTCCTTCTCCCACTCCTCCTCCTCCATCTTCGTTCTGGGTGAGAGGAACCTGTACTGTCTCCGTGACAACGGCCAGATCCGCTTCATGAAGAAGCTGGAGTTCAACCCCTGCTGCTTCCTGCCCTACACCTCAGGTAAGCGCCGACACTGGATCTTTAGCATGGGGTTTTAGTAGCTAACTATAAAGGGATATTTCACCCTTACAGTCCTAATGTTCTTGTCCAACAAGCTTTTTGTTCAGGTCAAGTCCTGCACACCTGATCCAGTTAAGGACTTAATACAGATTGACTGAGTAGTAGAAGCAGATCTACTGGGCTCTTAACTGGATGTGTAAGAATAGATTATAAAGACTGAAGCAAAGCCAATAGGCCACCGAGAAATGGAACAGGATGAGAAACACGTGTTAAAGAGTTTTAAAGAGGAAATAAGATCAAAATCCATCATGTATCTGTGTGATTAGTTTGGAGGATGTGTCTTCCCCTAACACGTAGGTCAGGTGTTCGCTTTACTACTCACAAAGAGTGAGAGGTCAGAGGTCACAGGGCAAGTTCAATCATTCTCAAATCCAGTGCCCACTCTTCAGAGAAAAATATGGGCAGGCGCTCTTTCTGTTCTTGCAGCATTTGGACGTTGTCTTGCAGAGAACCGAGCACAGCCACTGCGGGAACAGTGTCAAATTTAGCCAATGCAGCACAGGTAAAGCTCTCATGTGCTCTACCAAGAGTAAAGGGCAGCAACACAAAACTCACCATGCATCAGTGCACCTGCCACAACCAAACTATTGAAAAGAAGTGAAGAAAATACACAAAAACAAAGTGCTCTGTGCAGTGGCCCAGCGCCACATGACTTGCTCTGCAGGAAGCTGGTTTTGGCAGAGCGTGATGGAATAACTGGAGTAGCTCTGCTGCATGCATTAAAACAAAAACTGAACAGATTACTGAACACATTGTAGTATATAAACATATGGTGCAGGATGAATGGATAACTTAATAAATACAGACATATAGATTGATAGGTAGTACATATGATATTCTGTATTATTGCTGCAGTGAACACTGTGTGTGTGTCCATACTTGGTAATTTTTCAAAGAAACTGACGGATTAAAACTCATTGTCATAAATCTTGAAACAAGACTGCTTTCTAATTTCATGAAAAGAAGCATTTTGCAGATACACAATTACAGTGCAGATACATGATCTAGATCAATTTACCCAGAATGTGGCAGTGCTTCATGTCCAAACTGCAGGAGGGACCGAGCAGAGTTGGAAAGAACACCCTTCCTTTCTAGGTTAGACAGGGTTTGATTTGTTTGAAATATCAAACCAGGTAGTTTATCATTTAAGGCACCTTCACAAAAAAGACAGTTTTGGATGATCCGGGTAATTAATTTTGCCATAACGAATGTGCAGGATATTGAAATCATAGGCATTACTCTGGACTGTATATGGTGAAGCAGCATTGCTGCAGATGTGTAATGACTTCCAGGCTTGTGCACCTCTCCCTGTCTTCACCTCTGATAGGCAGAGAGAGAGAGAAGATTATGTATAATGTGATGATTGTGCAGCTGTCCAGTAACGTGAGTTTGTCCTTTTGAAAAGACATCACATCTGGCTACTGCTTTCCATACGCTCAACGGACAAGATTTGGTTGTGTGCGAGTTACGATGTATGCCAACAGATCTTGAAGTGGTCTCCAGGTTATACACTTTCTGTCGGAGAAGGAGAGAAAGGAGGCAAAAAACAGAACAAACTGTTCTCATGAATGCAGCTTCCACTGGAACCTTAAAAACGCTTGAAACTGACAGACATTATGCATGGATGTTTCTCCACACACACACACACACACACACACACACACACACACACACACAGTCTCATTATTCAATAATTACTGATTAGGAGTGCAATTGCATCAAATTGCAGTTTGATTGCGGCAATTTGGAAAAGTAGAGGACAAACACAAGAATGTGCACAAACAAATACATTCTAACACAGATATGTGAATCTATTAGTTTTAGCTCTATGCTGAAGAGCTGCCTGCTGTTGTATTATGATCTGAAAACAAAAGAATTCTGAAAAACTCGTTGTTTAACATAAAACCCATCTGGATCCTTAAATCTTCTTATTACATCTATTCATACAGATGTTTCTTTCTGATCAATGTGTTTCTGATTACCGATTGGATAAGAGAGCATGAAACTGCAATTCACCACGTTCTACCCGAAAACAGCATCATTCTCTTTGTTTCTGTCCACTTCATTTACCCTCCCAACCAGGGACAAACACTTTAAAGTTGTTTATTTTTTCATATGAAAGCAAAAGAGGAAAGCGGTACAACTTCAGCCTGATTCTTATCATCACAAGCAAAAACTAATCAGCCAGATATTGTTGGACGTCCAGAATTGTGCGTAAATACAGTAGAATAAAAGTTCTGTGTGTGACCTTTTGAGCATGGAGCAATAAACAGCCTTTTTATAAGCAACAAAAATGTTACTGTCTGGGTCAGTTTACACAACAATTTACAACAGAATGATTTTTGTGAGAGTGTAATACTAGATCTGAAATATACTGGCTGACAGATGGAAGGAGAAAATAAAAAAGGATGTGAAGGAGAGCAAAAAAATCGACTGGAGGAAGGACGCAGGAGGGAGCATTGATGGAGGGATTGGAAGAACGGCCAAGAGCTTTCCTCTGATATCTGTTTTTAATTTTACAATTAAAGTATCTCAGCTTTCAAAGTACCCTTCACTATCTGTTCCAGACATTATTTTGATTATTTAAATTACTCTTGGAAATCGGCAATAAATTCAATGCATGATGTGCCAGTGCAACAAAAGTAGCTTTTATTGGGACGTGATTCCTGTCAACAATGAAAACCGCAGAGGAATTCCCACATGGCTGGAAGACAGCGACCCCTGCAGTCTTCTGTGTCCAGGTTCGGTGGTTTGGTGTTGGGTTATTGTTAACAGGCCAGCTTTTAGTGACACTGTGACTGTCAGAGCTGCCACTCAACATTCAGTAAAGGCTGTTTTACGGTGCATCTAGTGGATCTCCACAGAACCTTAGCAGCTAAGTGTGGTGCAGAGGAGGATAGACAACAACGATCTCTTGAGTGTTTCCTAACGCTTTCCTTCTGGCGTTCAGCCTCACAGCTGTCTCTGCTGGACCACTGCCCTCTCTCTCCCTGTCTGCCTCCCTCTGTCTGTCTGCTTCTTTCCCAAATAACTTTACTGGACTGACTGCTCATCAGAAATTTTGTAGTTCAGCTCCTGCATTCAGTCCACAATGAGATGGTAAATCAAACTGAAATCAAATTATATGATCAACTCTTCTAGAAACAAGACAAATAGGTGACATATTAATTCAGATTGGGACACGGTGGCTCACTGGATGATGAAAAATTAGAAACAGTGGGAATATACAGTAATAGAAATCACTCATGAGCCGGTCAACATTTCCAAAGCACTGAGATCAAAGCTCCTGCTCTGCTGACATTACTGTTAGGCAGTCTCGCCTTTATTGGACAGCATCAAGCAGAGAGGCACAACATCCAGTTGTTGACATCCAACTACTGTCCCCGGCTCCACCTGCTATGTGTCCATTTTCTACTCCAAGGAATCTTATCAGGCACATTGGGGAGGAGAAAGATAGAAGAGAGGGATGGAGAAAAGGCTGAAAGACAGGATGAGTGGAAAGAAGAGTGAAACTAGCTGCAGATGGTTGAAATATAGAGGACGAATGAAAGCATGAAAAAGTGTAAAAAAGTAGTCGGAGACGAGGGGAAGGCAGAGAGGTGACAAGAGAGGAGACAGAAAAGGAGGGAACGTGGAGATAAGAGCTGTGGATTGAAGAGTAGCAGAGGACAGGATGGTAAGAACGCAGCTGGCGTTTGGGAAATGCTCGGCTTGAACGTGACGGCAGAACGTAGATTGGACCTTTGTAATTAGGTTTAAATTATATTGCTGATGCTGAGATACAGTAGAAGGTGAGTGTTTGCTTTGATGTGGCACCAACACACACTCTGTCATTTTGACCCCTGCGCTGTACCACCCTGCTGACCGCTGTTGCCATATTATAACTCGTGTGTTCAACTGTGTGACTGAGGCATGTTTGTTTTGCGTGTGGCCGCCACCTCAGATCTCTGTAGGTGGTAACTGCACCATTGGTGGGATGGACTGGACAGTTGTGTGTGTGTGAAACATAAGTAGTAAAACAGTATTTATGTTCAGCGTTTCTAGCCATGAGTCACAAGAGAAAGTGTAGATGTAACTTTAGTTAATCATACACCTAAAGCTGACTTTGTCTTAAAATGAAAGGTCCAAATTCTATACACAAACCAGATGTGAGATGTAAAGATATGATTTTTTTTTTTTTTACAGGACAGAACAGGTTGCAGTCCTTTTAAAGGGCAATGCCACCCACTGCAGGATTTTGTTCTATGTGCTCTTTTGGTTGGATTTGTGAATGTGCACCACTCAGGCTGGGTTTCAGCCAGAAGTTTAATTATCACTGCAAAGTTTATATTATAGTACTTCTAACAGGTTTTTTGTGATAATTTATTGTTTTATGGCTTGAAATAAAATAGAGCATGCCAGCAGAAAAAATTCAGTATTCCGTTTTCCCCAATACAGACTATATTCATATGCAAAAGCTCGCCCAAACCTTGCACCTGGCAATAATCATATCTTAAACCAATAAATACAACATACGCAGTTATACATGCATTTTCATACTAATGTGTAATTGTAAGTGAAAGGAAGAAAAGAAGAGGAAAAAGCTGTTTGTTGTTTCAGGCAGAGCTCTATGTTTGCACCCCGGTTGCATCATTAATTCAGTGGTAATCTACCAAGTCGCTCACTTTAGGAAAGTTGTATGTTCAAAAGAGCTGATTGAGCTCTTCAGTTCTGTTTGTTCTGTAATGAGGTGAAACTTATTTATTCACACAGTCTTTGTGATGGATGTTTCACGGCCCCACTAACGTTGAATCCAGAAGTGACATTAAACAACCAAACACGGAAGAAGATCAAGAAAAGCAGCATTGCCTGTGACAGGTCATAGAAATGTCTTTGAACTTGACATCTATCGTTTCTCCTCCACTGTCATTCTGCGGTTTTACTAATGTGAGCTGAGCTCGTTCAAAGTCGCTCTTCAGAAGAAAATTAACTGAATGTGAATCATCAAAACGAACATAAACACAAACTGCCAGGAACAGCTGATGTGAAAAGGCTCTGCTATTCTGTCTAACTTTTTTTTTTTCTGTTCTCGTTTAGTGACGGATGGCACGACCAACCTGTTGCTGGGTAACCACACCAACATGCTGCTGGTTTACCAGGACGTGACTCTGAAGTGGGCGGCCCAGCTCCCAGTTGTGCCTGTGGCCGTTCGCATCGCCAATTTCCTGTGAGTACCACCTCCAGCAAAACACAGCATCTGATGTCACAGTTTCCTCTGAGATAAATTCAAGAACTTACTAAGAGTACTGACAGTTGAGCAGTGAAACCACGACAGTTTCCTCTGGAACCCCTTCATAAAGGAGTCATTACTGAAACCTCCAGGAAGCATAGGCTATTATTACAAAGTTATATGTTCTATCCAGTCCACATGAAACAAGAGAACAAAACTTGTATTGTTGTTAAATTTCCCAGGTGACTCCTGTGTTTCTATGGTGGGAAACATTAGCTAGCTAGCTAGCTAGCTAGATACTTTATTAATCTCCAAAGAGAAATTTACAGCTCCAGCAGCTCAAAGGGTGGAAACACAAGGGCATGCAAAATAAGAACAACTTTCAAGTACAAAATGCAAAGACCATTTATAAACCAGGAGGCAAAAATACAATACAAAATAACAAACAAGAAAAAATAGTGAGATAAAAATATAGAACTAAGCTGTATAAAATAGACATCTGGCAGTTAAACATGAGCACAGTAGTGCAACTGTGTGCAACAGTCGGTTTGTCCACAATTAAGTCCAGCATATAGATGTTTGTGTGATGAAGTGCATGTGTCCATGTTGTGTGGTGTGAGTGTGTATGGACACTACATTAAGCACCTTAAGCGGTATCTTTAATAAAAAACTTTGGAACAGGAATTCACAGTGGGTTAAAAAAAATGCTTTAAAATTCTCCCAAAACTTTTAGAAGACCAGCATCTCACTTACAAAGTGTGGTATTTTAAACTGGTAAAAAGTCTCTTAAAGTCAAAATCCACGCTGTTGTTTATACACATAATCACATAGATTCATGCTGGTGTATTATGTTAAAACAGGCGAAACACACAAAACACATGTTAAGTACAAAAAACTTTTGTCTTTGTGTGTTTGCTTGGATATAAAAGCAGTGACATTTATTTTGTTCTTCACACACTCAGACACACTCATGTACAGTATGTGTGCATTTACACAACACAGGTAAATACACACACACACACACACACACACACACACACACAGCAGGTGTGTTTTGTGTTATCAGCTTGTGAAATCCAGTGTGTGACAGGAAAATGAACCCACAATGTTTTCCAGCTGGCCAATCAGAGCAGAGCAGGGAGGGGCCAGCTGCAGCCAATCATTTATCTTTTTCCAAACAACTCCAATCAAACCGCTATTTGATACAGTAACAACGCAAAAACACAAACATAGCTGACAAATGATGTGGTTTGTGTGTGTGTGTGTTTGTGTGTGTGTGTGCACGTGTGTGTGTGTGTGTGTGTGTGTGTGTTAGATGCAGCAGATAGTGTGTGTCTGTGTTTGGTTTAGTTCGAGGCTGTGTTGTTCTAAAGCACTTGATAGCCATCGTCTTGTTCAGCGTGTCGACGGTACACTGCACAGAGTGTGGGAGAGGAACACGCACACACCGGTGCACACAAAACAAACACACACAAACGCTGCGGCAGCTCACTGTGAATATCTGGGATTTACAGCAGCGCGCCAGGAGTCTCTGCTTTGTTTTCTGGGAGGCAGTATCGAATTTTATTACTTAATTCTGCCAACCCCGGATTGGACGATCAGGCTCTCTTTGGCCGTCCACACCAACTACACGTCCAAATTTGGACCTTGTCTGAAACAGACCCGTGGAAAATCAGAACCTGGCATGGATAAAGTGATGTTTAAAGAAAGATCTGAAAGGAACCAAAAGTATTATATACCCAATCAAAAAGGAAGTCAAGTGAGAGAATACTAACACAGGCAGCAGCATGATACCCCAATAACTAGCAAGCAGAGTTGAACAGAGAAGCTCTGCTCCCATCTCGTTCGTCTGGGTCCATGTATCAGCACATTTCCCAAACTTCCACCAAATATCAGTCTGTAGCATAACCTCCTTGTTGAAGGGGAGGTAGCTGTTTTGTCCATGCTTAGATTTTATTGTCCACCATTGCATGGTTAAGCTTTCCAGAAAGGTGACGGTCGACTATGGTAGTGGACTGAGCAGCCGCTGAGCTTTTGATGTTATGTTTTATTCAGGCTCTTTTCAGGCTGATCGCTCAGACCACCTCTGTAGGTGGTTTGAGATGCTCTCTATCCAGATGTTGGCTCGATGGAAGTTGTAAATGCATCTGTCTCTCTTAGACTTTGATATTTACTCCTCCCATAGTTTAACTATGTCAGTAAGCAGTCTTTTCTTTTACATTCATGATTTCTCTTCTCTGTACTTGTGATAATGGCGGCTGAAGTTGCACTAAAATCACACTGAAATCAGCCGTTGTTCTCTGTGTCATTAAAGCAACAAAGAAGAACGCAGAGAACACCGATCTGTGTGGGTGAGCAAGTGACTGAGAGTCTGTGAACACGATAAATGTTTCTTCAGTTTTTCGTAGCTTTTAAATACAATTCATTCATGTTTTAGTTTGAGGTTCCTGTAACCAAGACGGATCGCAGTCATGTTTGTGATCTGGCCTACAGAGACTGTGGCTAAGTGTGAGTGAAAGACACTGTTTGTTTGTTTGTTTGTTTGTGTGTGAGTGTGCATGTGGCTTTATGTGTGTGTGACTGACTGTGTGTGTATGCACTTGATTGAGTGTGTGACTTTGTGTGCGAGTGTTTCCGCAGCAGTTAAAGTGAAAGTTTTATGCCCCCTCAGACACCCTCCTGTGCAGGTGCGGAGCCAGCCGCTGCTCTAGACCTGAACCCCTGGCGTGTGAGTGTGTCTGTGTGCGTGTGTGTTACCGCCTCACTGGACTGGAACTACAACACATCTGCAACCAGTTAACACACACAGAGTTAGCATACATTATTGCATCACTCAGCATTTCCTCATGCTCTCCCTCTTTCCACCTCATTCTGTATCACAAACCAGAACTGAACTTTGTATTCTGCTTCCCTCAAAACATCAAACCGACTGCAAGAAACTACTGATGTTCAACTACAGAAGACATTTTAGAGACAGGCAGACAGCAAAGGGCAGACTTGGTAAAAGTACCAGTTTTACATGTCATTGAGTTAAACTCCTCTCCTCTCCACAGGGATTTAAAAGGAGTCGTGATCAGTCTCAGCTCTGATGGTCACCTCCTGTGCTCCTACATGGGTACAGACCCCTCCTTCTTCTCCACGCCCAAGGTGGACGCCAGGGAGGCCGACTATGAGCAGGTGGATGCTGAGATGAAGAAGCTGCAGAAGTTCATCAGAGAGGCCACCAGGACTCAGGGTAGGAGGCCGCTGGTAGATTAACACAGATCCTGTGACAACTTGTCAGGTTAATCATACTAGATTGATCCTTCAGGTGCAACCACTTGTTCTCTGAGGCGAATAAGAATCCTTATGTGGGCTGCAAGATAAGATAAGATAAGATAAGACTAATCTCACAATGGAGAAATTCACTAGAACATGGGATAATTTAATATCTCCTCACATGTCCACGAAAATAAGCAGCTGTTCTGCTAAAACAGAGAACACGAGATCTTGTTGGTGGTGTTTACTTAATTTACGTTCTTTCAATTAATAAATTATCCAATAAAATGACAGATGACCGTCACAAGTTACCAGAACCCACACTGGTGTGTCCAGCTGAGTTGCTGTAGTTGCTGTGTTGACCAAATATGTGGTGTTTCTTCTGTTTAAATTACTCAAATGAATAAGCAATAATGAAAATTGTCATTGATTTATCTCCTCGTTATAAATCATCAGATTAATGTTTGCAGACTTAGCCAGTTACAAGCCATCTTAAGGAGTTATCGCTGGCTTTGGGAATCAAATCAGTCGTATTTGTGAAATATCAAATGAGGAACATCGTTGGTTCATTTTTATTGGATAAAACTCCTCTCTTGTCATTTTAGACATCCTGCCTAAAACGGATGCTGAGGAGGACCTGATGGTTACAGCTGCCGTGTCCTCCAGCATGGACAGCCAATCGGTAAACACAGGAGACTCGTGCACACGCTCATAAGCATAAGCACACACACAGACTGACTCATCACTCCCTCTGTCTCTGTCTACAGCAAGCTCTGATCCAGGATATCAACGGTCTGCCCGTCCCTTCAGTAACCATACAGGTGAGCTGTGGCCACACATCGATCGATCACCACATTTCCCTGCTGTCCTTATCGACTCGTCTCTTTTCTTATTGTTTCTCTTCCCCCTCGTCTCATCCTGTCTTCTTCTCTATTATTATTTCTCTACATTTCCTCTCCTCTTTTTCTCGGCTCTGTGTTTTGTCTCACCTGTCTTTCTCTCTCCAGGTGAAGGTGAAGGCCAGTTGTGTTGTACAGTCGTCTAAGCTGACCGTCAGCATTCAGCCTCCTCTGGCCGTCACTCAGGACCAGTTTGTCCTGGAGCCCATGGGTAAGTCTCCATCTTCTTTGCGTGTGTGTGTGTGTGTGTGTTTGCAGTTGTGTCTTTCTTTGGATTTGTTACCTCCTGTCCTCCTTATTGTCCACTTTGTTGTATTTATAAGAGGGCGCCCACAGCACAAACTGTGCCTCATTTAGTTTGCATTACATTGTACATTAAAATCATAATGCTAAGACTGTATGCTTCAGTGAACTATTAAACAGTTTTAGTTTGGCCACACTGGGAACAACTATCTATTATTGTACTATTATTGTTACTCTGGATGCTCCTCCACTTGCTTTATACTGACAAAGAGTCATGAAAGCTGTTGACCGAGTAAAGCCGACACTGTTTCTGGAAAGAGATGCTGCTGTTGAACTTTTCAAATGCTTAAACGTTATTTATTAGCTAATTCTTTTAAAGTAACACAGCACTCAGTGAAAGTCTTGCTTTGCTTCATGCAGCTGGTTTTGTGTAAGATCATCTGTCGTCAATCACTTTTCCTCTCTCCCAGCTTTTCTCTGTCACTCACTTTCTCAATCGCACACACACCCGTTCATGCAACACACACAGTTTGTCAGCTCCTCTCCTCTCCTTCATCACATCCTCCTCCACAACAGTCACACACGTGGAGTGACTGAGTGAGTGAGAGGTGTGTATTTGTTCAGCCCTTATCAGCCTTTACACTGCGTGTTCTGTCGTCTGGCTGTCGGGGAGACTCGGTCACCTCGAGCAGATGGCGGTAGCTTTGATCTGAATCACCCAGACACTGCGCACACACAACCTCCTAACCCCAAACACCGATATCTGCTGTCGGCTCATTAAAAGAACATCACCCGTCCTGTAACACGGCATTTGCCATTCGCTTTTAGCTGTTGCACAAGTCTGAACATCCTCTGTTTCCTCTGTTTGACCATTTCCACCTTGTGTGTGCATTTTGACGTGCAAGCGTAAATTTACAGTGTGTAATGCAAACCAGTCGCAGGAAGCTTTTGTCAGAGGCTCTTTAAAGCACCATGAGAACAGTTAAACCTCCAACCAGAGCAGCGTGGGTGCCTTGCTCTGCCTGCTGCTCTACATATGGAGCCCTAACGCTGGCTGTGTTAGATCACACCTACAGTTTGTTTTCTCTGGTCAGTCTCAACCAGGAGTGGAAAAGTTTCCCATGTCGCATTTTTTTGTATTTGATTTCGCTTTAAGCTGTGAAACTATAAGCAGACTTGGAAAGAAAAGTCAAGTGACTCGTGAGTAGCTTCATTATTGGAAGAGTTTCTCTCTTTTTTTCTGAAGGCAAATATGTCCAGTCCTTTAAACGTGCTGTTCTTGTCTCTTTCTTCTGTGGTTTTCACTCGAGAACACAATAAGCTGAGAATGAGCATCAGCCCAGACGTTTGTTGTTGTAGTTTTGTTATTCTCGGCTCTCCAAGCTGCCAGATGTTAACATTTTGCCTCCGTGTTACCCAGAATCCATTGCATTTTGGCGTATTTTTGGTGTGGTTATTATTGGAATTGGAACTGAATTGCATGTCCACCAGATTTCAAATGCTTTTGTTCATTTAAGCAAAACAAACTAAAGTGAGGGTGTTTTCAAACTTGGAGACTTGATGTGTGAAAGTTGCTGTCAAACAGTTGACGGCTGGCATTCAGCAAGCTGCAGGGAGCTGAAATGATCGTGACGTCCATCAGTCTTCACCAGCAATCATTTCACCTTCATGGTGTAAATGAGATCTTTGTACAAAATGCACGTCATATCTTTTCATGCTACACATGTGCCTTCTTTGACGGAGCTGAGAGAGAACCAGTGATTTGTCTTGTTGCTTTTTAACGTTTTGTTAAATTATATATTGCATATAGTTGTTTCTCTCATCCAGAGTGACTTCCAGTGACTGCGTCAGTAGGAAGAATTAAAATTTGTTATTAACATCCCAGAGAGGAATGTTATTGCTGGACCTTCCTGGCTGGGAGTTTGCAATTTACAATTCAGCACAAGCAAAATGCTGTACAATCATCCTGTAATAGCCATCATTATCACTATGAGGTGTGCAATCCCACTAGAGATTACTCAGTGTAAGGTCATGCCACAGGTCAGACCGACATAGCTCGGATGGTGTCGGCAGTAATTTTTTGAAGCCGTGTGCACAGGCACAGAAGCTGGATCAGCACCAGAAAACCGTCATTCTTTCCTCCAAAACTGCTCTCGACATTTGCTGAAACCATCATCCATCAGAGAGGAGTAGTCACAAAGTTTTTTGAGAGGGACCAGTATGGATTGTGAATTTATGATTTCAAGATGTGAGCAGCATTCTCAGGCGGTTGGAACACCATCCATTTATTGTGAGCCCTGAATCAAACTGACCACTGCATTCCCATGATTCATGACGCGTCGCTGCTGAAATGTAATGCGTTTTACCACAGTGCATTCTTATCTGTACATATACTGTACATGACCTCTGCAACTGTTAATTCAAACATGATGCGCTTTTTGCACAACACGCAGTATATTTCCTGTAAATTCTTGTGTCAGCTTCCTCTATTAATAATGGTCACATTTTTATATGACTTGCATTTCATATTCTGGCATATTATATCATACACATGTTTTGTATGTATTTTTTCTTTACTTTAATGTTCACGTCCTTATGTCCTTATGTCCATACGTTCAATATTTTATTTCTCTCATACATCTTTGCCAAATATGTTATTTGCATTGTTTCATTAATATTCCAGAGAAAACCAATTTAGACCTATACATTTTGCATGACAAAGGCTTGAGACGGGGAAAGTATTGCTGTGACAGAGCAGCCACATGAAAACAAGGATCTTTACACCCCACATGTTCAGGCCAAAGACCAACTAAAACTGAAACCAAGTGATCTCCATAAGTCTGAACACGTTGGTTTCCTCAGCTGAACATTTTGCTGTGTGTGAAGTTGAGACCTTTCAGAGATTGAGAAGAAAATAATCAAAGAAACTGGCTTTTAAATCAGTGATCTCACTGTGGAGGTCTTTTCGTTCCCTCTCGGTTTCTAACGTGAACATGGCTGATCAACAGTGAACATTTATTACCTTTTCAAGATTGCATGTTTTTACACACTGTTCAGGTTGATCATCAGTATGTTATTAACATATGGCTGCAGTAACATGCAGTATGTTACAAGTGCGTGGACCGAATGCATGACTCTCTGCTCATTTGCTGCCACCCACCTCTGGTCATGCAGCATAAACTTTAAGAGGAAAAAACCTTGTTTGGGAAGTAGATGTTAGTGAGTTTAGGAGCGATGATAGCTCCCCTGTTTGCACAGACATTGAAAAGTATGCTAACAAAAACTCAAAATTAATCAAAATTCATTGAAGACGATGCCCAAAAAGGATAAAAATAAAGTTTCTGGGTTCGTCCAGTTGGTTTGTTGAGTTTTTCGTCTTGGCAGCAGCTTTCAACATGTCACTGTTTCTGGAAGATCAGGCGCTGTGACTCACTGCACCGTCACGTTTACACCACTAAAGAGATGCTTTGTTTACATGAGTTTAGGTAGCGGTCAAACGGGTCAAATTCAGAAGCCTCTCTCAGGCACACATTAACACACACACACACACACACACACACACACACACACACACACACACACACACACAGACTGGTACAGACGTACACACCCAAGTCATATAAATACTTTCTCATACATTTCCATGGACACTTAAGCATAAACACATGCACGTGTCACCCCAGTGTACTGCTTAAATATAGGCACACACACACACACACTTGGTGCAAAATAGCACTGTGTGTGTGTGTGTGTGTGTGTGTGTGTGTGTGTGTGTGTGTGTGTGTGTGTGTGTGTTTACGTCACGCTCTTTTGTCTTCCTGCACACAGAAATCTGGCGCTGGCTTCCACTAGTCAATCAACAGCTCTCTACTGCGAAACATGAGAGCCACTGAACACACACACACACACACACACACACACACACACACACACACACACACACACACACACTTTCTATGTTCTTTTTTCTTTCATTCTTCCCTCTCTTCTCCTTCTGTCCTACCTAAGTGACCCCTAGCTGGCCTGCTGTGGCCCAGAATGGCCTGGAACAGCTCTGAAGCAGCAGGACCACCGTGGCTGACCCTTTCTAGTCAGATCTGGCCCCAAACCAAGTGTTTCACATCCGTTACAGTCCCGGAAAATTAGGATAAAATAAATTAATGGAGGCTCTGTGAGTTTTACTGAATGCTGGGACTTGGCTCAGAGGAGCTGGATCCCAGTCACACAGTCAGTTTACTTTGTGATTTTGTCCAGAAAATCGCACCCCGCTTTATGGATTGCAGGGGAAGTGGCTGAACTGTAGATGGAATACTGCCTGGTATACACTACATGTAAGTACAGTATGTACAGATATAAATCATGCACCAATAAAAATACAAAGCAGTAAAAAAAATGACTTCCATTACCGGGAAATGTTTCATTCATTTTAATATTTCACTGTTAAGGTGAAAATACGTAGCTTAGTTCCAGACCCTCTGGAATCGATGCCCACACCTCTCATTTCTTTCAGCATTTCAAGCTGTTCTGGTGTCTTTGTTGACTGTTTCTGTCATGAAAAAGAATCAGGACAATCAGAGCTTTGTAGGTGAGATTAATAATGGGGACGTCCTTTGTATTTGCAGATTCAGAAAAACTTAAAAAATTGCCTCGAAAATGCCGACAAATGTGGATGAGATTGATGCAGCTGTACAGGTTGCTGTAAGTCGACGTACAGAAATGACAGCTCTGTTCAACACACCGCATCGATCGTCACGACAAACATTCACTGTCCCCGACGACCGCCGGCAGCTTCTGCATCGAATGAAACTGTTGTTGGTGGGATGGATATGTCCCAAACAAAAATCTGCGAACATAAACACAATGTCAGGCTGAATGAAATAAATGAAAAGGCCATTCTGTCTGATTATCGAGCTAGCTGACAGCACTGTGGGATGAAAAACTGTAGTTTGTGTGCCTGAACAGCCACAGAGGAAAGGTGGAGTGCAAAGCTGGCCGTCATAGAGGGAGGAGAGATGCAATAATCATCCAAATGGGGATAACAGTGCACATTTTTACTCACCAAACTCTTTTAATGTGTTCGTACGGCCCCAACACTCTGACATCCTTACAGTAGAAGAGCATTTAGCATTTCCAATACTTGTAGTCAGTACATTTACCGTTAACGCCTTCACTGAAAAATGCTGCTGGCCCGACAGAGCTTACGTTTTCAGAGTTTAAGGTGGAAGAAATAATTTTCATTATGTTTGTGTTATTAAGTAAAGACAAAATTAAAGCCTGTTGTGTAAAAAAATATCTCATTTTTCTGGAGGATTTATCTACAGTAGTGTCTAGGATGAATTAAAATTTAATTAAAAAGATTGCAGGAAAATAATAGAAATATATAAACTTCATGAAATCTCTATGTAAGTCTTTATTTCCAACCCATAGCTTCTCTTTTGCTTCTGTTTCTCCTTTAAGCTTTCTTTGATGCTGATGTCATGACATGACTCATTTGAGCCTTTTTTGGTTTAATATAAACAACACCAAAGAAAAGGAACAGACACAAGTAGCTGTGACAAAGCAGCGGGTGTTACGGGAAAAATGTGGCAGCAATTTAGAGAAACACTATTGTAGCAACACTAATAACAGCAGTGCTGCTGTGACACCTCCCCTGTCTGTTTCTCATCATCACTTTATCTCTCTCACACTTTCTCTCGCTGCCTCTCTCACCTGCTCAGTTTCTCCCTCCTGCGTTGCAGCACATTGACGTATCTTAACACACACTTGAACAGATATAAGCACAACAAACGTCCACGCACACGCAACTCTCAGTCTTACAAGATTAATCTCCATTGGCACAGTGCGGTATATGTTTTTGTCCATCTGCTACAGCTGCTTTGGGAGTGCATGCATGTGTGTGTGTGTGCACGTGTGTGTGTGTTCCGTGGTCGTCCCACGTGTCTTTGATTCTCTGGCTCAGTCTGCGTCCACACTTGTCTCTGTGTGATGTTTGTGTGTTGAGCACAAGTGCGAATGTCGACTCAAGTTTATTTCCGAACCTTTTTGAGGGGATTTGTCACAGAAAACAAAGGACAATAAAAGGGCTGTGTGCACGTGGTGTTCAGTGTTGGGGGGGTTGGCTGTGTGAGGAGGAGGAGGAGGAGGAGGGAGGAAGAGGAGGGGAGGTAGCGCCTTCTGACTTTTATTGTTATTCCAGTTTTTATTCGTCTCAGATGGCGACTCAATCCCCTGTTCACCACACACTGCCTCCTTTGTTCTCTCTCTCTTTCCTACTCTACCTCCCTCTCCCTTTTTCTCTTTTCCTCTTTTCCTTTCTCCAGTTCCTCTCTTTCATTTGTCATGCTATCCTCCAATGTCTTTTATTTCTTCCCTCTCTCATTCCCGTCTACTTCCCTCTATTTCCGTCCTTTCTTTCCTCTCCACATCCCCTCTTTCCTTCTCTCTTTTCACTTCCCCTCCTTGCCTTCTGTCTGTATTGGCCTGTAGCACTCTTCCTCTCCTTCATCATACACATACACACTCATGCACACAAAACACCACCAACTAACCTCCACTTTGCAAGTTCAGTGTCAGGAAGCAAAAAGGTGATAAAATTTAATAGAATGTAAATAATTTGAAATTATTCCCATGAGAGAAAAGTCAGTTCTGACATGATGATGCAGTTAAATCATATCTGAGAATTAATTGTGTGGTTTCCATTCCAACCAAATGGGTTGTGAACTGGTCTGCGCTCAGTTTTTCATGTTCATGTTCCCAAACCATCACCCTCATCCTCATCCTCACACATCATATGAAGCCTGAATCAAAACATTCAAATCCCATAAAGAAAATAATGCTGCAATGATTTGAATTTAGAAGTGAGTTTTGAAAATATTTGTTTCTGACTGTGTGTAAAAAGATCAGGGTGTGTTAAGATCAGACACTTAACAGCGATCTGACCTGATCCTGACCTGTAGAGGTGAAAGGCCAGCGTTAACACCACAGCGATGGTCACACACAGGTGAAGCAGGAGGTCTGCTGCTGCTTCACCAGGAATCTCTGAACAAATTTACCCTCCACATTTGTTTTTCTCTCCATGTTTTGCTTTTTATATTATTTGCACATGGCAAAGAAAAGGTAGACACACACAAGCACACACATGCCGCTTCCCCATCTCCCTGTGCGGTATCGATCCCCATCTCCACCCCTCTTGACCTTTCACCTCTTCCAAACAGTCAGTACTCAGTTTAACCTGAGCTGTCAAGTACTATAACCTGAGGACAGCACCACACACACACACACACACACACACACACACACACAAAGAGATTACTCTCTGGAAAACTTCTTTGCCCTAATTTTCAACCAAAAAAAAAAAAAAAAAAAAAAAAACAACTCTGCTCTTTGCACTCCTTCATTTAAATGAAATGCATCTTTTTGCTCCTCTCCCACAAATATTCACTGTAAGTGCAGCAAGCAGCACAAACATGACAGACTGGTAAACTGCTTTTAAAAGTCAGCACAGCACCAGCTTGAAATAAGACAGACATTGCTTACAACAGACAGACAACAGACCCCACAAACCGCATTAACATGTTGTGTTGTCAGTGTTTAGAAAATGATGCATTCAAGATAAGTTAAGGTATAACTTAACTGATCCCACGTCAGGGAAATTAAGATGTTACAGGCAGCAATAATAGCAAGACTGAAAAGAGACATCAAAAAAGAACAAAATAGACAATAAACGGGGATACAAAATAAAATCAGCGATAGATATGTACATTATATATAAAGAGTATAAAAATAATGTCGGCAATGGAACATTTTTGAGTTGCACATGGTAAGATATGCATAATAAAACACAATGTGTTGTACTATTGCACAGTACATAATATATAACACAGCAGAAAAAATACATAAGCACAGTAAAAAAATATGGAATAGTGCACATGATATTTGCACAGATGTAGTGGATATTAGCTAATTTACTCTCCTATTGAACTGTTTCAGCTGACAGATTTAACATATTCTGTTATTTATACCCGCTTCGTAAATGTAAGGCAAAATATAAAATCCTAATAACAACAAAGTGAATGAATGGAGCAGGGAGGGAGTGGGAAGAGGGAGAAAATGAAAGAGAGGTGAAAAAGAAGGAAGGGAACAAGGTAGAAAGGACAGAGGATGTGAGTGCTCATATACTTGTTTCAAAGCTTTTGCATGTGTGTCATGATTGCCTAGCCTGCGTGATCCTCAGGCAGTGGCTGTGCTGCAAAATAATTCTGTGTCCAGTTGCTATGAAACATGTGAACGGTGGTGGAAAGTTTTAGAGAGACACTAAGAGAAACTAAAATAACTTATAATAACTCCACAATTATCATCTACCCTGACGCCACTGTCATATTTTCTTTGTACAATCCCAAAATTAACCTCTCGCCAATTTGTCTTGTTATATTTACATTGTGTAAAATACTAAATATATGGACATAGACATATATACACAATCGTGAAATCTTGTCTATGAACTCCCATAGAAGGGAATTCATGTAGCGAGAAGAGACGGAGAAGGTGAAAGAGAGGTAGAACGTGATGGAGAGAAGGGAAGCAGCTGGAGGACACTGGTAAGCAGATAGAGGAGAGGTTGACACAAGTGAAGCAGATTTAGATTTAGAAAAGGAGAGTAAGGCTCCCTCCTTCTCTGTTGTGGAAATAGAGGGAGAAATTCAGGCCTAAAGAAGGTATAGAAGCAATGAAAAGGTGAGAAAGTTAGAAAAACAGACCCGATGAGGGTGAGAGGAGCGTAGAGACGGAGAAAAGTTGGGAAAGAGGAGGGAAAAAAGAGGTAGTGAATGGGGGACGGGGATTTCAGGCTCCTTTGTGGAGTTTGTTTTTGTTGGCTGTGGTGTTAATGGGTTAATGTGCCCGAGAACGCTGGGACCAGTCTGAGCGGTCTCACTGGGTCGGACCTCCGGGTCACACAGACGAACACGTTACCTGGAGCTCGCAGGTTCGACGCCCACAGCAGCCCCTCCGCTGTCCAGATGTGCCTGAATATGTGATGACAAGCTGAAGAGAAAAGAGACAGAGATGGATAGAGAGAGGAGGAGGGATCACTTTGTGTCTTATTTGGTGTTGTTTGTTGGTCTTAATGGGCCTGGGAACACTTAAAGCACTTAAACCAGTCTGACCAGTTCGACCTCCAGGTCACGCAGGTTAAAAGCCTTCTGCTGACAGCCTGCATGACAGGCAGGAGAGAGGGACGAGAGAGAGAGCAAGGGAAAAGGGAGGAAGGTGCAAGGAGGAGGGAGTAAGGAAAGCTGGAGAGGGAGATGGACGGAGGGAGGAAAGACACTGAGACAGCGAAGACAGAAGAGTAGAGAAGAGATTTAATGTGCTGATTACAGTCTGACAATACTTATTAGCTGATTTGGATTCAGTAATTCAATGGTCGCAAAGAAACCAAATCTAAGATTAGCTGCAAAAATCTATTCAGAGTACTTGTAAAACATAAAAAATATCAGCAAAACACCTCTTTACTGAAATGTTTGGCTGAAGTACAGATGGTTTAAGCAAATCACACCCGCAACATGAGGCGGCTGCATCCAGTGAGCTCCAAAATTGAGAGGAATAGTTCAGTATTTTTGGAGGTCTGTACTGGAACCATTTCTCTGCAGGAACTGTGACTTACTGGAATCACTGGGAGTTTGCAGGTAACCAGCAGAGACTCCAGGAAGTACCTGCCCCCTGCAGACCCTAACTCCCCATTAAACCACAAAGTCTTTTTAACAGTTCAGATACATCGTATTGATTAACAACTAGCTAGACTAGCTGTTTCCCCCTGCTTCACATCTTAATGCTAAGCTAAGCTAATGAAGTCTCAGCTCCAGTGTCACATTTAACATACAGACATGAGATTTTGTGGTGGTGATCTTCATCTCACTCTTCACAAAATGTTAAAGTATTTAAATATATTGTTACATCTATTAACTCTCAGTATCGACTTCTGGCCTCACCGCTCTGTGGTGAGGTAGAGGAAAAGATGAAGAGAAGGTGCAGAAGATGAGGCTGAGGGAGAAGGAACATGAAAGGAGCAAGAGGAAGGGTCAGCTGCTGGAGAGAGGAGAGGAGAGGAGAGGAGGGAGGAGAAGAAAAGAAGGAAGAGAGGAGGTCACGCTGTCAGGGCGTCTGACAGAGTGTGGAGAAAGTCTCTGTCTGCTTTTTATCGTTTTTCTTGTCTTCTGTCTGTGGGAGGGGAGGTGTCATCGTCTCTCCTTTCATCTCCTCTCATCCATCTCGCCTCCTCCTGCCCTGTCTATCCTCAACTCGAGAGGCCCTCTGAGTGTGTGTGTGTGTGTGCGCGCACGTGCATGCGTGTGTGTGTGTATGTGCGCAAAATGTAGATGGTTAGTCAGTTCAGAGGTTCTTTACTCTTTGAATAATTCCCTTTAGAATAACACAATGTTGCACATAAGAAACAAATGTTTTCAAATACACACACTTTTTCGATTGGACACTCACACACACACGCACACACACACACTCACACATACTTAGGGTTCAGTCACCTGTAACAGGCCGAGCTCAGGAACATCACGCCCCATTACACCCTCACACCGCCGTGTGTGTGTGAGTGTGTGTGTGTGTCTGTGACTCCATGAAGCCATTAGCTGTAATATATCCTTTCCTCTACGTCTGTATTTGATCCCCTTTTTTTCCTCTCCAACTTGTTTGCTCTCTCTGTCTGTCTCTCTCTCTCTCTCTCTCTCTCTCTCTCTCTGTCTCGCTGTCTTTGTCTCTCTCTCTCCCTCACTCCTTCTCTTTCTCTCTCTTTCTCTCTCTTTCTCTCTCTTTCTCTCTCTTACTCCTTCTCTTTCTCTCTCTCTGTTGGTTTTGGGGAATTTGAAGGGAAGCTAGAAGTCATCAGCCCTCTCTCAGGCTACATAATTTCTGTGTGTGTGTGTGTGTGTTTGTGCGTGTGTGTGTACATGCGTGCGTGCACACTCTTGGATGCACATTTGAGTTCTGGTTAGTGTTGTTAATCCTCTGTCCTCACCTACCTGGAGATATTTAGCATACGTGTGTGTGTGTGTGTGTATACATTCAGGGGTCTGGTTAATATTGGGTTTGCTGTATCCTGTCGTGTCCACACCTCCAAAATGCTGACTCATTAAGTGTGTGTGTGTGTGTGTGTGTGTGTGTTGGCTGCCCTGTTTCCTTAGCCATCGTTCAACGTCTCTCTTTAAAGAGAACCAGAGAAACTAGACTTCTCAAACTTCACTCAAAATTACATTAACATTTGCAATAACACAGATTACTCAGGTGATTTAGCTTTGCTGTTCCGTATAGCTTGGGGGGTGGCGGGGGTGGGGGTCAAGATCGAAGCTGCAGAGGTCGATATCGGGACTTTTAGTCCTCACTAGAAAAAAAACCTGTATAGGTCTGTCTAAACAGGTCATTACGACTATATTTCTGTTTATTGCTAAGCAGTGACCTCTAGTGGCTGTAGTTATCATGACAGGGGCAAAGGAGGAAGTCAGGTGATGCAGTATAAAAAGCAAAAAAGTCTAAGCAGGAAGGTGGATTGGATGGATGGATCAAACAAACACAGGACTTTGACCCAGGAGAGTGCTGTTTGTGTCCCGTGTGAAACCGGAAGTCAGCGATGGCGTGTTTTAACTTACTTAGCTTCCTTAAACATCACATACATGACAGTAATGTCCTTTTTTTTTTTTTTTACTTATTTTTACATCTAGCCAGTTTTGGTGCCTAAACCAAAGCAAACTGCGGCTGTTTCACAGCGTTAACTACATGGCGGTCCTGTACACCTGTCTCTAATACTCTCCAATGGTGATGTACATCGTATGGGATTGACATTCGACCTGTTCAGTGTGAGGTGTCGCCTAAAACATTGAATCCTACACTTCCCTCGTCACCTCCACCTCCAGTTTGTAACGCAGGATTTCTTTGAATAGTCCTAATGACATCATCTAGGTTATTTTTTTTAACTTTTCAGAGCGACAGAATACTTTATTCAACTGTTTACAAAAGTTGTTGATGAGATGTGATCACATCAGATTACATTTCACTATTCAAACCACTTTCGGTGAGAGATTGCACTGTTAGTGTTAGTGGAAGAGCTTCTACACAGGAAGTGATGTCAGGATTTTCTGTTTTCATCCTAATGTAAACATCTCTGTCCTCTCTCTCGTCAGGTGTTGGGTCCTCCACAGTTGTGGCATTTTCGGCTTTCCTCAACGGCCGTTACCCGCCTGCTGACCTGACCGGAGACATCACGGTGTCCTACAGCTCGCCGACAGGTAAACACTGACACACACGCATGGGTTTCATGCTTGTTTCCAAGTGTGCTCGTTTAGTTCCAATCAAAGCTTTTTAACAGGAGAAAACATTTTGACAGGCGGGTTTTCCACAAACACTGGTGCAGAATAAATCAATCAGACTTGGCTCTGCATTTGTTTGGCCGTAACAGTCGAGGGTTCACTTGTCACCTGTCATTTTTTCTGTAAGAGCTGAGAACGATGCTGACTGATGCTCTTTCTAAGAACTATTTTCTTTTTCTCCCTACGTACATTTGAATTAATTTGTTGTAAAACTGCAGTCACGTTTAACGCAATTCACAGACTTTGATGGTGTTAAAAGCCGGCAAATGTCTCCAATTCAAATCAAGTCTTCAGATAAAAACCAGGCCTTTCTGTAACTGTAGCATTAATGGAAGTTACATTATGAATTCAGTTCCAGTCTGAACATCACATCCAGTGTTCTGCAACTGTGCCGAACACCAGCTGCTAACAGAGCGCTGACTTGACGTAAGGACATCTGGGCTCTTTCCAGACAAGCCCAGTTCATCCCCCCGCTCGCTCCAGGCATCTGTTTCCAGGCCCTGCAATATTTCTGGAAGATATTACTTTCCCCTGCAAACCAACAAAACCACTCTTTATTTCAAATGTCACAGACGTCCTTTTTTTAAAATACTGATTTCAACATTCGTTCAAAAAAGAGCAGCTCATGAAAAAAATCCTTATTTTCATTCTATTGTTTCCTTTGGATTACATTTGCTTTGGCAGGCCTCTGTTGGCGGAACGGTTCCTCTCCCCAGAGTCGCATTTAATGTGAAATGTCTGGAAATATTGGGAAGTGTTTCTTTTTTGTTGAGCTTTATTGTGATGCTAAAAATAGTCCAAAATAAGGAGTATTTCAATGGGCCTTGGAGGCCAGTCAGCTGGGGTAGAGTATGTTGGGGTCTGATCTCGTGTTTTGGAAGAGACGTGTTGGACTGAAAGTGGAAGGAAGAGGTTTATTAAAAGTTGGAGGAAGAAGAGGCACGCAAGGGTGGAAAAAAGAGAAGAGAACAGAGGTGATGTAGGAGTTGGACAAGGGGAAGGAGGTAAGGAGGTGAATTATGCCTGGGTGGAGAAGAGGAGAGGGAGAAATGATGCAAAAAGTGGAGGGAAAGGAGGGATTTAAAGCAATTTTAGACTGAAGAGAGCATTAGTGAGGCCATGCGCTGATGCTGGCTGATAAGAACCTGCTCGCAGTCTGTGTTCTTCCAAAGTCCTTCCACGCTAAAGTGGGAAAACCATTTCTTTATGGAGCTGGCTGTGTGTACACGGGAGTAGTGTCAATTTAAAACAGGAAAAGACCTTCCTAAAATATCATTATATACTCTATCATTTAAGATCTTTATTAGAGCGAAGCAGCCGAGGCCAGGCCTTGAAAAACAGCCACAGACCCAGAGTTTGCACACGAAGACAAATTATGTGTTCAGATACTGTTGGCAGTGTAGTGTGTGCTACACCTGCAAAAGAACAGGAAGGTGTGTACCTCTAGACTAATCTGGGATATAAACAGGCTGCCAGTTACTGTGGTAACACCTCATTTACAAACCAACCAATAAAACTACAGTCACATGTAAAGGATGATTCTTATACTTTACAGCTTTTTCTGAAAAAAATATGTCCAGGATGTTTTGTAAGGCATGAAATTCTGATAAAACAATGCTTAAATGTGCACTAGACGTCCAAAAAACAGACAGATTTCTCCAGATAGATGCTGATCTTTTGCCTGCAAATCACCAAAACTTCACCTGCAGTAGTCATCAGCAGTAGTATTATATTTAGAATTTAGATTAAGTCTGACATTTCTCTGTCAAAGCCAATGTCAGGATCAATGTTAGATAGTGTTTTAAGACACCGTAACGATCACAGCAGACAAATGACAGCGAAATAGTTCATTTCAGCCTTGTCACTGCAGTAATGGTGATGGCACCAGAGAGAGCGACTCATAGAGCAGCAGATGTAGCCATAAATAAAGCACCTGGATGCTGGAGAACACATTCACTGTCGGCAGCTAAAGCAGCAGCTTCAGCCCTCTCGTTCATTTCTGTGTCTGTGCTAATTCACTCTGCAGTGAGCCTGCCGTCATGTGGAGTCCTGTCTCTGGGGCCGAGCTGCAAAGTGGTCATCTTGTAACTCTGTGGTTGTGTGTTCCCGCAGTGCTAATCTCCATTAATGCCTCGTCTCCTCTCATCCTCTAAACGCTCTGCCGGTATGAGAGGAATGCATCACTCCATCTCTGCCTCTTTCTTTCTGTCTCCGCTCCCACCCAGGGGTGACGGTTTTGTCTTAACACCACCCGCCCCACATAACACCGTCCCGTCTTTAAGCTCTACAAAGAGTTTGACATTTAAGAACACTGTTGACTCCTTAAGTCCTTCAAAGGAGGCTCGACGGTGCCTGTAGTCGTTACAATCTAGAAAGAATTTCATTAGTGCCCCTGTGTGATTCTCTAACACCCCGACAATGGGCTTTACACAAACACACTTCAGAGGGATCAAGTGGTCAAGCTGGCATTTACAGTACATTGTTAGCTCGCGCACAATGGGCATTTTCATCCGAGCAGTCAAAGATGAGTTGCGACTGTGCGGATAATTTCCATAAAACACGGCCAGCCATGATTCATTGGTTGCTAAGCCAGTTCGTGTGGAAACCTAGGGAGCTCGTTGGCAGTCTTTATTGTTTTCTCCCGTTTTATTGAGCTTGTCAGAGTGACCAGCATCTCCATGTGTTGATGTCTGCAGGAGGCTGCAGTATTTTGTGAGGTCCTTCCTTGTTTAACTATCAGGTCTGAAATCCGTTCTCAGAGAGCTTCCTGTATGTAGGCTGATGTTGTTGGTGTCGCCTCTGCCAAGCAGACGGTGCTCTCCGCTCTGTTCGTTCGTACTTAGTAACAGATTAGGTGAAGTTAGGCCGATGGCCGAGGAGCAAGTGATTCACATTTGCTGCTAAATTCTTAAATTGGATTTTATATTTGTTTTTGTTTTTTTCCTAATGAACTGCTGCACTCATTTTTATTGCATGAACAAAGTCGAGCATGTATATGCCTTTATTGTCTTGTACTGTAAGTATTTTAATGCACATCCGTCTGCAAATGCACATTTAAGATGTTAAGATGAAGTTTAAATCATAACTTTTGAGGCTTGTGGAGTCTTGAATTGCAGACATTTTAATCCCTGGTTGTTTTCTAGTTTTTACTGCAGTTACAGTGGAAGTTTGAGCTTTTGATTTCATATTTATCCACAATTTAAAATGCTTGCAAAGTCCTTTGACAAGTTAATAAAAGTTCTCTTTAAAGTTCCCTGGTTTGTTGATGTGGAAGTGTGGAGTTGTCCTCAGCTTTTGTTTGAATATGCAGTAAGAGATTTTTTTTTAGTGGGTTTGTCTAGAAATGAACATGTACTACAGGAGACCTTTTTCCTTTAAACACCTGTTTGAAGGTCTTACAAATACACCATCCAGTTAGGTTTTCTTCCTTGGTTAACTCTGAAAATCCAGCACTGATTTGCACAGAATGCAGGTCTAGAAAATGCTAACACATTTTATTCATAAGAATCTAGAAAATGTTTGTAGTTAATCATCCAAAGGAACACCTTCTCAGGTATTGGTGTTCTAATCAAGGCTTGCAGTCATGAAACATTCAGCTGAGCTTTTTTCTCCCACACTAGCTAATGGATCCAGAATTTCACTCATTTCAGTCAGACCAATTTCTCAGCCGTTCCAGGAGATTTTAGAACAGGAAGGACTGATTGAACGCCGGCTGGCAGCGGGCCAGGAGTGGCTACCGTGTGAGTGCGTGTGCTGCGAGTGCCTTCTTGCTCCATTTGACATGTTCTTTACGTTTAACTGGAGCTTTCACTCAGCGTCGATGCTTGTAGTTCCTTCTCACTTTTCTTTTTTTTCTCTTCCTCCTTTCCTCTTTGTGTTATTGTTGCCTTTTTTTTAAATGATTTCCTCCCCTCCACTTCTTCTTTCTTTTCTTTCTTCTTTCTTTCTATTCTCTGTTGGTGCAGAGTGGTCAGAAGAGTTTGAGACAAAGTGATGACACAAGTTAATGTGTATCTTAGCATTAG